>NC_056732.1:118311452-118323547 GCF_019279795.1 Protopterus annectens
TTAAGCATTGTTATGTAACAGATACATCCTCATTGTGGCAACTTAATTTTTCCCCCCGAGGGGTTGTGTGCAGAGGCTGGTGAACTATACATCTGCATTAGTTACTGTTGATTAATTGTTATCCTCTGGCCCAGTCTTTCTTTACTGTTGTACTACATGAAGGCCTTGGCCTGGACAGCAACATTATATATATATATATATATATATATATATATATATATATATATATATACGGGTCTACTATGGTTGATTGAAAACTCACTTGATTGAAAATGAAATTAATAAGACCATTTCACTGAAAGTTCACTTCACTGAAACCTCACTTGACTGAAACTCATTTCGTTGAAAGTTATAAATGGCCTTTTCCCCATTGTAGTGTTATCCTGGAGTTAGTATATAAAGTAAGGGGGGGTGTGGGGGGCACATATATTCTCTTTTGGAAACAGTTATTCATTGCACTTGTAAGTATCACTGTGTATAGTTTAAAATGTTGATAATATGTGGGGGGGCTACACCCGCCACACCCCCTTTACTTTATATACTAACTCCAGGGTCGCACTACAGTGGGGAAAACGCCATTTATAACTTTCAACTAAATGAGTTTGAAAGAAATGAGTTTTCAGTGAAGTGAGCTTTCAGTGAAGTGGTCCTAGTAATTTAATTTTCAGTCAAGTGAGTTTTCAATCAACTGTAGTAGACCCATATATATACATCTACATGTATAAATACATTTCCTGTACTGTTGAATGACTGTGCTGGATGACATGTTAGTGAAAACATCAGGAGTGTGTATATCTGATATGGCTTAGTGGTAAATCACTTTGGCTGTGGTGTGCAGGGTCCTGGGTTTGAGCCTTGCAAAGGCTGTTTATTTTGTTGCTGGGCAGAATAAGGGCCATTGGATACAGAGTGATTAAGGCACTTTTAAGCAGTTATAAGTGGGCTTGTGTACATTTGTACGAAGGTAAGCACTGCTAACTTCCGGTTACAGTTCCTTATACTCAGCTTCTAAATTGCTTAATCTGTGTAGGCATTGCTTATCCCTGTGCAAACAGGCTTAAACCCACTTACTGCTGCTTAAAAGTTTTTACTTCCGCTTACCCCCCATGCTAATTTCTTTAAAAGATAAGAAAAAGTGTTGATAGGAAAGGGTGAAAAGGGGACACAAAGAGCGAAAGACAGTAGGGAAAAAAGCCAGGGAAGTGCAGGACAGGTGTAGGGAAGGTCTGTAGTTGCCCATTTCTACTACAGCAACAGCTGTGCATATACACTGATTTGGAGGTAGATTTGGACACTCATACCTCTGAGAGAGGGGTGAGGACAACAATAATATGTTGTGAAGCCAATTAGACCAGAATACATGTCCACTGGACACATGTGCGAAATGGACAGCTATGTATGGGGTGAGATTTTTTTTTGAGGAACAGATTGCCCTTTTTTTTTGTTTTTTTAAGGTGAGAGTGGGATGTTGGGGAGGGATAGTAGGTATATTTGGAGAGGTAGGTTTGGTAGGATAACAGACAAGACAGACAAGACAGCATATAGGGGCGGTATATGACAAGTGGGGGGTAAACACCTTGGATGGGGAGGGGTGTTTGGAAGTTGGAAGCCCATGAGCCCCCTAGTGGAAACAGTGTGACTGAGGTGCCCACCCATGGGCAGTCACCACTGCACCTTCACGGCCTAGAAGGTAGCTGTGCTGTGGGCTGAGTAGCAGGGGCAAGCTGACCCTCTAGTTGCACCACTCAGCCCTCAAGCTGGTGTAGCAAATCTCCAAACTCCCTGTGGAGCTCGCTATGCACCAGACCCTGGACCTGACGAAAGGTGACAGTATCCTGTCCACGTCCACTCCCGGGGGGGTGAGCCCCATCCCCTGAGTCAGTTCCACCCGAAGGTGGTCTACGCAGAGGCGATCTCTGCTTAACATACAAGGCCATGTCAAACCCTGAGCTGTTGGACATGCTCCACTTAAAGAAATCCCAATCCCTCAGAGCCACACACTCCAGGGATCTAAACCTTGTCATCACAATGAACAAAGCATGCTGGAGGGATAGGTTCCTGACCCAGAGACTCCCCATATTCTGGAATAGACTGCCCATACATGTCAAGCAGAGCACCTCCTTGGCCCTCTTCAAAAGGAACCTTGATGATTGGATGGGAGATAGGAAATTCACCCTGGGGATCACGTCATTCGCCCTGCTAGACAGGGGTCCAGGGAAGCAAATATTGTGGGAAGAAATATCCAGGGAATTGTTATGGCTAGGCTTGTATAGGCCCTAGGGCCGATAGCCTAGTACCAACCTATGAACCAGCAGACAAGGAGGTCCTGGGTTGGGCCACAGATGTGCTGGTACCCGGTTCCACAGCCAGATGAGGTGGGAGAGGTGGGTCCACTGGGACCGGCCTTCCCAAATGTGCTATGGTGTTTCAATTTTAAAACATATGTGGATTAGTAATAGTCAACACATTCCAGGATTAGGTATAACAGCATGCACAGATATTCCCATTAACCCAAAACCACAGATATGGAACAGTTGTATAGCAAACAGAACACATGTACATATGAAACCACAGTGGTCATTACAACAGCATGCAAGTGCACTGATGGTAGCAGGCTACCAATATGGGAGTATATCAGCATGGCACAAGTATAGAAACAAATTACAATATTTATCAAGCAATAGAACATATGTCCCAACAGTAGATTTAATTGTGCACATACCAATTGAGTTGTGTATTTAGTTTATTGTTGCAGATATGGTGGGGGGAGAGAAAGATGTCAATTAACAACTTGTATATCCCTGTAGTTCTCATTACTTTCCTAGTTGGTGCTGTGATCTGTATCTTACAGGTATTATTACACTACCCTATGGCCTTAGTTTGGACAGTGGTATGGATGTAGACAACTATATACATGAACTGTATTTACCTGCAGTATACAGCTCTTACCTGGTATACCTGTGGAGATATTGTTTACTAACACTACCTGACTGTTTCTACGCATATTCCCAGATTCCAGGTTGATGTTATGCACATACCTCTCCATTTCTTATTGTACACATTCTGGGCATGTCTTGACAACATGCAGGTGAAACTGGGACATATTTTGACTATTGCCCTCATAAACCTTTTGTGAGTTGTACAATGACAGGTTTGTTTTCATAGACATTTTCCAAATATTTACAGGCCTGACAGTCAGTTATATGACATTAAATGCTGCCTAAATGTCAGAGATTAAAATGCTGCTATGCCAGGGAGACAGGGTAACAGCCAGCAGATATGGGCCAATTCTCCGGACATTCCGGACAGATCTGTACAGTCGAGGGGTATGATTCTGCATACAGCTTACTACCACTCCCAGGATTCAAACCATAGCTGTGTGTGCTAAAATAAAACAGTGTACATCACAGTTGGGTGTGCTATATAGATATTGCTGTATATCTTTTCTCTGAATTCTGTCTATAAGTCTCCCATGGTTTTACAATATGACCTTGTAATTACAACACTCGTACAGGGTTTCCAAAAAAGTGTTTTATGTAGCACTGTGTGGATAACAGTGATGAGTAATACCTTATTAGTCAGAGATACTGCAACACTAACACTGCCATACAATACCAGACTAAACAGTAGCACTCCAGGATTTCAATCTTTTATTTCTAGGCAGTTTTTATATCTGACAGACCTGTGGTGGGAATGTTTCTTAACACTACCTGAATGTTGTCGCACATATTATCAGATTCAAGGATTTCCAAGATGGCCGCCGACTAGTCTAGTCCTTACTCTCTGAGCTCCTCACAGCTATTTAACTTTTGTTTTTTTTTACAACTTTACATCAACCTTTTTCCTCAAATTTTTATACTAAAAGATTTTATAAATCTTTTTCTACGCATTTGGATTATTTTTTCTTCTGGAATTATTATCCTGGGATTTATTTTACCTCAGAACATTCTTGGTCTCTCTGCTGCTGGGACTCCTACTGCTCCAATCTGTTCCTGGTTCCTGGTATCCTGTTAACTGCATTCCATTTCTGGGCATGGCTACAAAATCTGACTCCATGGAGACTCAGCCTACAAAGGCCAAATATACTTCAATGCTCTCTCCTGAAAATGATTCAGGTTCAAAAAGACTGAAATCATCTAGACAACCTACAGAAACTTTTAATGTAAGTAATAAAGATTTAAATGGCTCAAATTTCCTTTTAGAAGAACTAAAAATAGCATTAAAACCAATCCAAAGTGCTATACAAAACTTTTCAGAACAGTTTGCAGACTTTAGTAAATCTTTAAAGCAAATAAACGATAGTATTGTTACTATTGAAAATAAAATCTTAGCTTTGGAGGTTAAAACAGACTTATTGGAAAGTGACTTTAAATCTAGAGATAAAACTGTTTCAGATTTACAAGCTAAAATATTGGATCTGGAAGCCAGAGTCGAAGAAATAACATCATTATTCGTGGTTTACCTGAATCTTATGACAATAAAAACTTGTTATCTGTGACTAAAATATCTTTGAAACACTGTTAAATTGTGAAGCTTCTTCAAAATCTATAATTGTAGAGAGAGCACACAGAGCACTGCATACAAAGCAAGATTCTTCCACACCAAGGTTAATTTATACTAAGTTACTAAACTTTCAAGACACTTTCCAGATCCTAGAAACTGCTAAAACAAAGAAACAATTCATATGGAAGTCTCACAAATTATCATTTTCCCAAGATCTTCCTGCACAGATCAAATTAAATAGACAAAAACTAGCCCCCTATTGTGCTGACTTGATAAAAAGAGGGATTAGATTTCGAATGGCATATCCTAATACCTTGTCTTTCACAGCTAATGACAAAAGATTTGTATGTTCAGATCCTAAAGATGCAAAAGACATTTTTTTAAAAACATTTAAAAAGCTTCCTGACACTGTATCTTAATATTCTACTGTTAAAGAACTACAATAAGGTTTGATCTTTTCTTTTCTTTAATCTGACAGTATTTGTGTTACATGATTTGTAATTCTGGTGTGACATAATTATATTACCTTAAGAACTTGTCATGTAATTTACACATGATGGATTTGGTGTGACAGTGTGCAGTGACAGGATATATGCTTGTTAGATTTGTGTGGATTAATAGAAGCATTTAAATTCCTGTATTTACTTTTTTCTCTTTCTCTCACATATGCTTGCTGTGTAAATAGATAATATGTTAATTTTACTACAAGCTTTGGAGTTACAGCCTTCTGTGTAAGCTAAATTATTTTTGGAGGGAAAAACATTCCATCTCAACATTCTAGCAAGAAAATCTTCCCCTCAGAGTTCCAGCTGATGCTCTGCATGAACATGTGCACACTACAGTCTCTCTGAGATGGATGGTGATGTCATCATTTGTGAGGAAAGAAGGACAGTTTCAAATACACAAGTCTGCTTGTTTTCAACAAGTATTCAATAGCACTAACTTTTTAATAGATCTGGCTATTATTTAAAGTGTTTTCTCTTCATAAATGAAGGTTGCTTTTTAAATTTAAACAGATTCATGTCACATAATATATTCAGTGACTTTTAGTGTGTCTGCATGACTTCAAAGCAAGCTGCTACTTTCATAAAGCAGAGTGAAAATGTTTCTGGAAACAAATGAACAGGTTAGTTTTATATATTAAAATTCTAAAGGATGTGTAAAGAAATGAACATATTTTCCTATTCAGAATTTTTTTTCATACAATATTTTATATTATACTGAAGTGTTTAATTTGACAAATGTTACAAAGTATACCTGTTCATATGAAAGTTTCATGTTCTTTCTATTCTCTGCTCTCTCTCTTCTCAGAGGCTGGATGTGATATTTATGATTAGTAGTTTGTGTTTAAGAAAGCCTTTACTTATTTGAATGGTTTGAAATAACTATCTTTAATATGATTAGCTGAATCTGCATGTATATATTTAAGCCCTTAGATTTACTGCATTTAGCTTGCTTGTTTCTGTTTTAATTAGATGTTCAAAATGTTTACTTTAAAAGCCTTGTCTTTTCATGCTGTTTTGCTATGTTACATCTATAGCTTAGAAGAATAGTATGGCTACATAACCTAACAGAGTCATTAGTAAAATATTCAAGAAGTAGATTTAAAATTATATGTATGCACATTGTTGTACATTCAGTCCAATATATATGATGCTGTTTAAGTTACTATTTAATAATATAATTATACTTTATTCATGTATATTAACTAGTGTTAAAACCTTACAGCTTATAATATTTCATTTTGAATAGTTCCTGTACTATTATTATCTAGTTAATAGATGCATCTCCAGACGGAATTGTTTTTCGTTTTGAGATATGGTTGCTTGGTAGTTGTTTTTTGCTTTATTTGAACTATAACTAAATACTCATTCTACAGGTATTAGTGCTGTTATCATACTAATGGTCATGTTGATTAATGAAATTATCACTAAAGTACTAAAGAAGGTTCAGTAGATAGTGCATGACTATTATCTTTAGTTCAGTAATGCTATGCTTATTTACTTATATTATAATGTTACCAGTTGGTTTTGTTATACTTATATATGTTATCTTACATATCTTTCAGTTTTAATTGTATTACTTCTTATGATAGAGTGTTCTAGTTAAGCAGAGTGTGATTTATTTATTATTTACTTGTTTCTCTTTCTCTTGAAATACTTGAGGAAATACATTTAATCACTATGAATTTCAATTTAAGGATAGGAGCTTTAGATTAGTATTAGAAGTAGGGATTAAGCATGTTGGACGTCTTGAAATTAGTTAATTTTGTATATATTTTTAGTAGTATTACTCGGACTTTATGTTATGTTAGGCTTCCTTTGAGTAATTTGTATTCTTACTTGAGGTTATTATTATCTATAATTACAATGTTTTTTTCATGTTCTTCTGCTCTTCCTTTATCACAGAGGGATTGGTGGGTAGGCACTAGGGTTAGGATAAAGGTTATTATTATACATTTCATGGTTCTTAAAAACTTTTTCTTTTTTTCAACAAATGTTATTTGATGACTTGCTTGAATACTTAAAGACTGTTTTTCTTTTATTTTTCTTCTTCTTTTTAATGTTGTGTTGGATTTGCACCTTGAGTTCACTTTTATAGCATCAATAATGATTATACTTGTAGAATATGCCTGTTGACATAATTTTAGATTCTTGGAATGTTAGAGGCATTCAAGATAAAGCGAAAAGTCACTATTATTTCATATGATCTTTAAATCACAGGCTAACATTTGTTTTATTCAAGAGACCCATATTTCACGTATTGATTGGAATAAAGAGTTAAAAAAATGGATCAAAAGATTATAGCTTCAGGTGACACATCTACCTCCAGAGGTGTAGCCATAATCATTAAACAAAAATTAATTGCGAATATTATTGATGAGAAATTTGATGATGAGGGAGGTGGTGCTTATTTACGCTTCTATTGCTGGTTTGGACAAACCCTTATTAATTTTAAATCTATATGGCCCATGTAATTCACAAC
Source organism: Protopterus annectens (assembly GCF_019279795.1). Lineage (NCBI taxonomy): Eukaryota > Metazoa > Chordata > Ceratodontiformes > Protopteridae > Protopterus > Protopterus annectens. The sequence continues at coordinate 118,318,941 of NC_056732.1, forward strand.
ATTTGTTCATTTTCAAAATTTACAATATTCTTGCATCCTATAAGGATCATCATATTATAGTGGGTGGTGACTAGAATGCAGTTATAAACCCTGTAATTGATCGTTCAGCTCCACTGTCACCTATAATCTTCAATCTACTCTGGCTCTAAATGATTTGATGACAGAATATAATTTAATAGATCCCCTCCGCACTGTTAAAAATATAAACAAGAATGATATATATACTTATTATTCTAAGTGCTATCATTCGTGGTCCAGATTAGACTTCTTTCTAATTTCAGATTATATTTCAAAATATATTGTGGACTTTACTACAGAACCCAGATTCTTTTCGGATCACTCAAGAATTTCACTAAAATTGAACATAAAACCCAATATCAAAAATAAAACTATGTTTAATAAGTGGACCTTAAATAATAACTTATTGTCAAATGAAGATATTTGCAAACAAGCTTCAGAAATCCTAAATGAAATGGTGAATAGTCTTGAATCATCAGACATTCCTTATGACATACAATGGGCTGCATGTAAAGCAAGATTAAGAGGTTTATTTATTAGTAAAGCTGCTTTTTCAAAAACAATACTTTAAGAAAGAGGAATTCTTAAAATCAAGAATTTCTTCGTTGGAAAATCATCTTAGTCTGAACTATGATGCTACTTTAGAAAAACAAATTTTTGATTGTCAGAAAGATTTAATTCTGCTTCACCAAAATAACCTCTCCTTAGCTGAACAAAAGCTACTTGCTTCATATTCAGAGTGGGCCCAGGTTCCATCTAAATTGTTAGCGAGAATTATTAAAGTTAACTTCAGAAATCCAAATATTACATCTTTATCTTATAATAACAGATTATATAATACTGATGAAGAGATTATTCAACTTTTCACCTCTCTTTACACTGAGTTATATTCAGGTTCTTCTAATTCTGTTAAAGATAATCACTCAAAACTATTTTAGACTCTTTGCAGTTCCCTAAACTTAATGATAATCAGCAAAACTACTTTCTACCCTATATCGATACAAGAAATCTCGGATTCAATAGATAATCTTAAATTGGGTAAATCTCCGGGACCTGATGGTTTTACTCCAGAATTTTTCAAAACTTTCAAATTGGTAGTTCTTCCCTTTCTATTTAAAGTTTACAATTATATAAGAGTTAATGATATCTCAGATATTCATTGGAACACATCCAAAACCATTCTAATTCTAAAAAATAATAAAGATAAATCTGACCCAGTAAATTATAGACCCATTTCTTTAATTAACCTGGATATTAAGATTCTGTCATCTATTCTGGCTAACAGATTGAAACAGATTTTACCCTCAATTATCTCGTCAGATCAATCAGGTTTTATGTCTCAGAGACATGCTTGGGATAATACTCTATCTTTAGAGACTATACTTCATCTCATTAAGAAAAATCCAAACCCTATATATGCTTTGATTATAGATGCATCAAATGCCTTTGACAGAGTATGTTGGAACTTTCTATTTCAAACTATGTTATGTTTTAATATTCCCTTATTCTTTATAAATTTTTTTAAAGTTTTATACAAGAATATGTTTACTAGACTATACATTAATGGTCAATTTTCTGCTCCGATAAAGATCACTAAAGGAACAAGACAGGGTTGTCCATTGTCCCTTTTCTTTTCAACATTTACTTAGAACCTTTGCTATTGTTTATTACTCAAAATACTTTTCATAACATCCCTAGAATTCTTAATACTAATGTTCATTTCTCTGCTTTTGTGGATGATTTAGTAATCTACTTTCAAACTCCATTATCTGATTACAGAAAAATAATGAATTCTATTGATTATTTTTCTTTGGATTCCAACTATCTTTTAAATTCTACAAAAACTCATATTTTTCCCTTAAATCATTTAGCACACAAATCTTTTTTGTTTCCAGATGATCATTTTCAGTTTACTTATAATATAAAATATTTAGGAATCAATTTAGAACACAATAATAAATCTTCCTTTCAAAATAATATTAATAAATTATGGAACTCTATATTGTCTGATATGGACAGATGGAAGCATCTAAACCTTTCATTTCTTTCAAGGGTGGCCATTATTAAAATGAATATTCTGCCTAAATTTCTTTACCAATTCTCATCATCTGATCAGATAATTTCAAAAAATTTTTGAGTCTGTAAATAAAGCTTTGGCAAAATTCATATGGTTCCCTAAATCTGTTAGAATTTCCTATTCTAGATTGGCATTTTCGAAGGACAAGGGAGGTTTGGGTTTACCTAATCTTTATCTCTATTATTTGATTGTCTCATCGAATAAACTTCTTACTATCTCTAAATTCAATAACACTTCTTATCCAAATCACTCTTTATGGATAAAATTATGGTATAATTATGTCATTTCTAATAACTTAAATCCTGAAGCTATTCCCTTTATCTCTCTGGATAGTTTATTTATTAAAAATATATCTACAGTATTTAAACAAAAGATTAGAGATTTCCAAACCTTACTCAAAATGTGTAAACTAGAAAAGATCTCGCACCATGTTCAGCCAATTCATCTAAACCCAAATATATTATTGGACAATAAACTTTTGAACTTAACAAACTATCCTTTAATTAAAAATCTAAAAGTAGGAGATGTTTTGAAATATCTTGACTTGCCTTTATCTGACTGGCGTAAGTTATTGAAAGTAAACTGGAATTACTCACCAATTCTTACACAACTAAGAGCAATAATTAAAAATAAATTTGTATCTCTGGTCCCCATAGACTCACAATTGAAAAACCTTAACACGATTATCAAAATACTTTCATCATCTGATAAAATGCTCTCAAACTCATATAAATTAATTAATTCTTTAATGATGGACCACAACTGTCTGTTATCTAATGTTTGGTTGAATTATAATTCCCAATTGTCAGAATCTCAGAAAGTCCTGGCTATTAGACACACTAAGGAATTTATCCCTTTTAAAAATTAGCATACACACAATTAATGATTAATAATGATGCCTACTTTACCCCAATCAAATTAAACAAATTTAACCCAAATAAGTCCCCTTCGTGTTCATGCTGTTCTCATCCCCAAGCAGACCTCCTTCATATCCTATGGTATTGTCATTTTTCTCACAGATTGTGGACATCTTTGAAAGTCAGACTGCAGAAAATGGGATATCAAAAATCCACGTTGACGTGGGAATTTGCTATTCTACATATTCCATTGATTCATCTTTCAAAAGTTGATATTCATGTTATCATTTTTATTTGCTCATTACTAAAACTTTATATAATACAAAATTGGATTGATCGTTCTAAATTAAAATGGGTTACTTTCCAGAAAATAGCTTAAATTTATTGATGCTCAAAGATACTTAGGTGGAAGTCCAAAAAAAAGCTATTAGAAAGGTTGTGTTAGAAAAGGTTCTAAACATATTAAATAGTTAATGTTAAATATATTTTTTTTTTCTCTCAGGTTGCCTAACTTGTATATAGTGTATATATGGTGTATGTTTTATTTCTAAATAACTTATCAAAATCTCATGAAGGTTGTTATCACTAGATGAATTGTTATATGTTCATTTATGCCTTCTTGTTATGTATAATCTTTTAATTGTCTTGCCATTCATATAATTAATAAAAAATTTTTTGAGAAAAAAAAATTATCAGATTCAACATTATTATTATGCACATATGTCTCACTCTGTTACTGTACACACGCTAGTCATAGCTACACAACATGGGGGTAGAGTTGGGACATACTTTGCTTATTACTCTCATAACACTTTGGTGAGTTGCTTGAGTGACAGGTTTGTTCTTATGGATATATTTCTGACAGTTATGATGTCTGACAATCAGTTGTATGTCATTATTTGCTGCCTAAACTTCTGGGATCATCCTACTGATTTGCCAGGGGGACAGGGTGACAAGAAGGGGACTTACCCCAATTATCTGGACTTTCTGACAATATCTGTACAGTTGTGGGTATGATTCTGCATACTGCTTACTACCACTCCCAGGATTCGAACCATGGCTGTGGTGCTAAAAATACAACACTTCACGTTTGACTTGAGTTTGCTATTTGGATTATGTTGTCTATCATTTCACTGTTTTCTGTCTAAATCTCTTTCAGTTGTACAATATGACCTTGTGTGATTACAACAGTTATATACAGACATTCCTACATATTTTATTTATGTAGCACAGTGTGGGTAACAGTGCTTAATACAACAGTACTATTAAGAGATTGTAACACTACATTACCACATGATACCAGAGTAAACACTAGCAGTCCAGCAGTTAGACCTTTATTGCCAGGCTGTTAACCCTTTATTTACATACAACCTATATGAGACTCTTCTTGCCATATTATCTGGTTTATTCAGTACATGCCATACACAATACAGGTTTTATACTAGCAATTAACTTTTTATTACTTTTAGATTTATTTCTTATGACAGTACATGCAGAATTATTACTAACCTGCCTCGCAACGCAACTTCTGCAGTGTACAGGCATGGGCCTCCCGGTTCACAGCCTGCTCGTCTGACGCTGTCAAAGACATAAGAGGAATATTTAGCCATACCTATCCATAATATACATGAGCTGGCAATTATTAAACAGGTAGT
>NC_056732.1:118324047-118357033 GCF_019279795.1 Protopterus annectens
TGCTGTATCTATGCAGCTGTTTACATGTTAGTATAGTGTGGTGGTGTACGATTCCATGTATTTAGTAGAGTTAACATGGTTTGGTGTGGATTTGAAGCTTGCCAATGATCACTTAGGATTAGGTAGTTTGTCATAAAGAAATTTCTAAAGGTGCTTTGGGTGGAAGGGATCTCTGATTTCATTATTATTTTGAAGACTACGTCAGACCTAAGTAGTGATGAAGATATGCAACAGATGATGCAGGAACTCCCTGTATTAGTAAGGGCAAGATTCAAGATATTTCCCCTAGTTGGTACTCTGATTGTTACAGGGTGTTTGTATTGACAAAGTGCAGGAATTTCTGTGTTTGTGCACTAGTGGTGTTGTAGGTTTCCCAGTTTATAGTTGGATAGTTCAGATCACCTAGGAAAATGGTATTGGGTTTAAAACTGAGTGACTCTAGCTCCTGTAGATAGGAGTTATGGCTTTCTTGTGTCACAGAGGGAGTTCTATAGTGAGGTACTATATAGTATGGGACCTTTCTGATGATTATTGCGACACGAAGAAGCTTTAGTGCATCATGTTGCTTTACCAACCTTGATGTGAGCAACTTTTTGTTCAAGACTGAGACACCTCCACCTTTTCCCCCTCCTGCTCAGTAACTGGTTTAAACATGTGGAAGACATTATAGCTCTGCAGAGCTGGAATGCTCTTCACCATTTTAAACCATGTCTCAGTCAGTACACAGACGTCAACATCCTTCAGGATGAGAAGGGCTTGTAGGGTGTGGAGTTTGTTGTTTAGGCTCCTAGCTTTAATCAGTAGCACCTTCATATTTTCCTTTGCTTGTTTTTGGTATGTTAGTAGGTTTATCAGATTGTCCACTCCCATAGTGCCTTTTTAGGCAATGCCAATGTCTTTGCCAACAATTGAAACCCTAAATGGGAGAGACACAGGTCATTCTCAGTGAAGCAGCTTGGCCAGCAATTGAAATAATTCTTTATAACTTTTATACAGCAGTACCACATCTGTCAATACCAGCATTCCTTACTGGAATTAGTATGACTGTACAGTGTTAGAACTGTGCTTCTGCATGCCATCCCCTACATAGATGCAGACCAGTGACAAGTGGAGTACCACAGGGTTCAGTCCTGGGTCCTCTCCTGTTTGGTATCTTCTTCTCTGAAGTACAGGCTAACACAGAAGGTCTTTGGCTAACAAAGTTCAAGATGACTGCAAACTGGGAGCCATAATCAAAAATCCTAACGATGTGGACATCCTACAAAAGGGCCTCACTGAGACAGATCCCTGGTGTCAAAGCAATGGCCTCAAGCTCAATGCCAAAAAGTGCATTGTCATCCCTTTTGGTAAAAACTCTGTACCCATGAACTACCACATAGGCAAAAGTCTACTTAACACCAAAAGTGTGATAAGAGACCTTGGGACACAGGTAGACAGTAGTCTCCCCTATGATAATCACATCGCCACAGTAGTCAGGAAATCCTTCTACGTGACTCACCTCATCACAAAAGGTTTCTCATCCAGGAAAAAAGAGGTCATTGTTCCCCTCATCATTCATTAGACCCATTATAGAGTACAACGCCCCTTTTGGTATGTACCTCACAAGACATCTACAACAACCGGAAAGGCCGCAAAAATACCTCACAAAGAGGTTTACTGGCCTCAAACAGATGCCCTACGCAGACCATCTAAAAAAACTCCAGCTTTACTCTGTCGTATATCGCCTAATCAGAGGCGATCTCTGCCTAACATACAGAGCTATGTCAAACCCAGAGCTGTTGGACATGCTCCACTTAAAGAAATCCCAATCCCTCCGAGCTACATGCTCTAGGGACCTAAAATTTGTCACCACAATAAACAGAACATGCTGGAGGGATAGATTCCTGTCCCAGAGACTTCCCATACTCTGGAACAAACTATCTATCTATATCAAACAAAGCACCTCATTAGCACTCTTCAAGAAAAATATTGATGATTGGATGGGAGATAGGAAATTCACCCCAGGGATCACTTCTGTGGCTCTGCTTGACAGGGGCACAGGAAAATAATTTTCTTGGGTGGCAAAAACCAGGATACCGTTTGGCTAGGCTTATATAGGCCCTAGAGCCAATAGCCTAGTACCTATCTATGAACCTATGAATCTGTGAGAAGTGGCTGATCATGTTAAGTCAATGTGCGCTGAGATTGTTAGGATGGCTGTAGGTTCAAACCCCCAGCCCCCCAAAAAAAATTATTTTGCCATGGCAGAGCATATATGTTATTCCAGTAATATCAGTGCACTACTGCAAGATCCATAGATGTCTTAACCATAATTATTAGTTGGCTGGGCACTTCGCAATATTTATATATATATATATATATATATATATATATATATATATATACACACACACACACACACACACACACACACACACACACACACACACACACACACACACACACACATACACTCACACAGCTCATATTTGCCCTTGTCTATTACATGCGCTTGACATTTCTATAGTGTGATTGGCATGCTTGTCTTCTATATGTACAATTGCATTATTGTTAATACTGAAATAGCATCACTGGCCACAAGCACAGATATATTGTTCTGAAAAATAGCTCCTGCAGTTAATATGCTCTTATGTGGGTCTATATTAGATAATCGAAATTTCAAAAGTTCGACTGTCATATGGTTGACAACATATGATCGAACTTTTAAAAGTTTGAATATCTAATAAAAAAAATAAACTACACAAATAACCTACCTGAATGTTTTAAGAAGGGGGGCAAGACCCCCTGCACCCCCCACACTGCCGCTCTTTAAATATACCAACTCCGAAATCGCACTACAGTGCAGAAAAGGGAGATCGTCCCATTCCAGGTTGTATGGAGATCTCTGTTAAAATGTTCGTACTTTCAAAAATTCGATCATATGGTTCGACCATATGACACTCGAACTTTTGAAAATTCGATTATCTAATACAGACCATCTTATGTCACGTGCATGTGATGATGGCTTTTGGTTTATTCCCCACCCAAATATAATTTATTTATTTATTTATTTCAGTTTGTTAACCGGGAAAGTCCATTGGGCCAAGCTAGCCCATTTTCAATGGAGGCCTGAGGAGAAAAGCTCCAGACAGAAAGACAATATACAATATACAATGTATTAGTACAGCATATGAGAACAACAGTTTAACATTCAATAAACAGCAAGGCAAGATTTTACATATCTTGAAATATATGAGCTGATTCAATCACTTATAAGATATTAGCAAAAATAATAAATTTATGTTCATTTAATATACTACATGTATTTAGGCAAATGAATTTTAGAGAGATGAATTGAAGCAGTGGCAGAGATTAGAGTAGAATAGAATAGGGATAGGTATCAGGAATCAGGTAGGATGGGTACAGGAGCACTCCCAGAGGGAGTAGAGGTGAGAGTGGAGTAGGGTTTTAAAGAATGGTAGGTTAGGGGTAGTTCTAATGTAAGGGGGAAGAGAGTTCCATAATCCGGCAAGGGAGAATGATAGTAGAAGTTGCCCTGGTGCGTGTAAAGGCTTGTAAAGTTCTAAGAGGTTCTGATTTGTGGATCTAAGTGTTCTATGTGACTGGTGAAGTTAAAAGTTTGAGGACATACCTATGTAAGTCCTACTATTAAAAGGCTATTTTCCTTCATTGTCTGAATATCAATGGGTGTCATACTCAAAACTGAATACTCAACCTTGAACACCAAAATATCAATCCAAAAACAACAAAAGAAAACCAAAACTAGTTTATGCATGAGAGCAAGACCCTTGCACCCCTCATACCTCCCTGCTACTTAAATATACCAATTCCAGAGTTATGCAATAGTGGGGAAAGGGCAAATTCCCAATCCCCACTATACCCTGGTCTTGCCCAAAGTAATGCTGACACTCTGCAATCATCTGATTATTTGACTGATTGCGCCAACATAAAAAAGTTTGATATTCTGAACATTCAACAATCTAGAGGCTTCCCATATTGACGTAGTTGAGAATGCAGTTTCATTGTTTTGTATGTCTCTTCCCCTATCCACTTTGTTGCCACCCTTTTACTTTCATACCTTTTTTTTTCATCTCCATTTCTAGTACTATTATATGAAGCACACACCAACCTGCAGTTAGCCTTTTGTCTCCCAGCAGGTGGCTGCAGCACCACCACCATCACCACCAGAGGCACCCAAGCATGTATGGGTTTCAGACTGCCAGAACTGCCTGCATACCTCCTTCTCTACCTACACCACTTGCACAGCTACTGGCAGGTACCATTTTACCACTATCCAGTGCAGGGCTACCTGATGCAAGTGAAGGTGACATTTTTGTCACCCATCAGGACCTGCCTGATGGAGCTTGTGGGGGAGATGACAGACAGGAGGTTGGATGCCTGCATCAGCCATACAGAGATTATACTCCAGTGACTCTGTTTTGAGGCAGGACCCATTGCTGATGGCTCCTAGGGTGACAAGTAATCTACCACTGGGTCTAAGCCAGCTCTATCCCCAAACCTGGTGTTTACCTCCCTTTTGTGTCTGTGACCACTCCTGTATGTTGCACAATCCTCCCCTCAGAATTCTATTCCCTCTCTTTGTCTGATGCTTCCTTCACCATTGTGGTCCCCACCCCTCATTCTGTTACCCCACACCCTGTCAGTCATGTCTGCCTTTCCCTGCAACCTACCCTAAACCCTCTTATTCACCTCTTACTACCTTGACTTCCTTGTCTAACCTGCCCTTATCAGTAAAATAAGTAAAAGTTTACCTGTCCCACAAAAAATACTCCCACGAATAACTCTTAACTCCCTGTATATTTTAGTGATGTACATATGATCAGCAACAATTTTTCAGCCTAGAAAAAATAGTTGGCTGACAAATCATTGATAAGTACTGTCAGTAAATAATTACAACTATTGTTGTAGGGCAACATCATTATTGAGCTAAGAAGTTGATAGATATGGCTCCTGTTCCACCTCCATCATAATCATTTCTCATTTGCTCACCTTGTGTTGTTTCCCCCTGCTTGCTTAACATTTTCATCTCTGGTCTATACTCCCATTCCAGCCTATAATATTGTCAAAACAGATGAAAACACAGACACACACACACACACACACACACACACACACACACACACACACACACACACACACACACACACACACAAAACTCATATTTGCCCTTGTCTATTACATGCACTTGACATTTCTATAGTGTGATTGGCATGCTTGACTTCTATATGTACAATTGCATTATTGTTAAAACTGAAATAGCATCACTGGCCACAAGCACAGATATATTGTTCTGAAAAATAGCTCCTGCAGTTAGTATGCTCTTATGTGGGTCTATATTAGATAATCGAACTTGCAAAAATTCGACTGTCATATGGTTGCCAACATATGATCGAACTTTTAAAAGTATGAATATCTAATAAAAAAAAATAAACTACACAAATAACCTACCTGAATGTTTTAAGAAGGGGGGCAAGGCCCCCCCACCCCCGTTTTTTAAATATACCAACTCCGAAAACGCACTATAGTGCAGAAAAGGGAGATCGTCCCATTCCAGGTTGTACGGAGATCTCCGTTAAAACATTCAAACTTTCAAAAATTCGATCATATGGTGTCGACCATATGACACTCGAACATTTGAAAATTTGATTATCTAATACAGATCATCTTATGTCGCCTGCATGTGATGATGGCTTTTGGTTTATTCCCCACCCAAATAGAATTTATTTATTTATTTATTTCAGTTTGTTAACCGGGAAAGTCCATTGGGCCAAGCTAGCCCATTTTCAATGGAGGCCCCTGGAGAAAAGCTCCAGACAGAAAGACAATATACAATATACAATGTATTAGTACAGCATATGAGAACAACTGTTTAACATTCAATATACAGCAAGGCAAGATTTTACATATCTTGAAATATATGAGCTGAGTCAATCACTTATAAGATATTAGCAAAAACAATAAATTTATGTTCATTTAATACACTACTTGTATTTAGGCAAAGGAATTTTAGAGAGATGAATTGAAGCAGTGGCAGAGATTAGAGTAGAATAGAATAGGGACAGGTATCAGGAATCAGGTAGGATGGGTACAGGAGCACTCCCAGAGGTAGTAGAGGTGAGAGTGGAGTAGGGTTTTAAAGAATAGTAGGTTAGGGGTAGTGCTAATGTAAGGGGGAAGAGAGTTCCATAATCTGGCAAGGGAGAATGATAGTAGAAGTTGCCCTGGTGCGTGTAAAGGCTTGTAAAGTTCTAAGAGGTTCTGATTTGTTGATCTAAGTGTTCTATGTGACTGGTGAAGTTAAAAGTTTGAGGACATACCTATGTAAGTCCTACTATTAAAAGGCTATTTTCCTTCATTGTCTGAATATCAATGGGTGTCATACTCAAAACTGAATACTCACAACCTTGAACACCAAAATATCAATCCAAAAACAACAAAAGAAAACTAAAACTATTTTATGCATGGGAGCAAGACCCTTGCACCCCTCATACCTCCCTGCTACTTAAATATACCAATTACAGAGTTATGCAATAGTGGGGAAAGGGCAAATTCCCAATCCCCACTATACCCTGGTCTTTCCCAAAGTAATGCTGACACTCTGCAATCATCTGATTATTTGACTGATTGCGCCAACATAAAAAAGTTTGATATTCTGAACATTCAACAATCTAGAGGCTTCTCATATTGACTTAGTTGAGAATGCAGTTTCATTGTTTTGTATGTCTCTTCCCATACCCTCTTTGTTGCCACCCTTTTACTTTCATACTTTTTTTTTCATCTCCATTTCTAGTACTATTATATGAAGCACACAGCAACCTGCAGTTAGCCTTTTGTCTCCCAGCAGGTGGCTGCAGCACCACCACCATCATCACCAGAGGCACCCAAGCACGTATGGGTTTCAGACTGCCAGAACTGCCTGCATACCTCCTTCTCTACCTACACCACTTGCACAGCTACTGGCAGGTACCATTTTACCACTATCCGGTGCAGGGCTACCTGATGCAAGTGAAGGTGACATTTTTGTCACCCATCAGGACCTGCCTGATGAAGCTTCTGGGGGAGATGATGGACAGGAGGTTGGATGCCTACATCAGCCATACAGAGATTATACTCCAGTGACTCTGTTTTGAGGCAGGACCCATTGCTGATGACTCCTAGGGTGACAAGTAATCTACCACTGGGTCTGAGCCAGCAGAGACCGTATCTCTGAACACTGCCCTATCCCCAAACATGGTGTTTACCTCCATTTTATGTCTATGACCACTCCTGTATGTTGCACAGTCCTCCCCTCAGAATTCTATTCCCTCTCTCTGTCTGATGCTTCCTTCACCATTGTGGTCCCCACCCCTCATTCTGTTACCCCACACCCTGTCAGTCATGTCTGCCTTTCCCTGCAACCTACCCTAAACCCTCTTATTCACCTCTTACTACCTTGACTTCCTTGTCTAACCTGCCCTTATCAATAAAATAAGTAATAGTTTACCTGTCCCACAAAAAATAATCCCACAAATAACTCTTAACTCCCTGTATATTTTAGTGATGTACATATGATCAGCAACACTTTTTCAGCCTAGAAAAAATAGTTGTCTGACAAATCATTGATAAGTACTGTCAGTAAATAATTACAACTATTGTTGTAGGGCAACATCATTATTGAGCTAAGAAGTTGATAGATATGGCTCCTGTCCCACCTCCATCATAATCATTTCTCATTTGCTCACCTTGTGTTGTTTCCCCCTGCTTGCTTAACATTTTCATCTCTGGTCTATACTCCCATTCCAGCCTATAATATTGTCAAAACAGATGAAAACACAGACACACAAACACACACACACACACACACACACACACACACACACACACACACACACACACACACACACACATACAGGCGTGCATGAGCACACACACACACACACACACACACACACACACACACACACACACACACACACACACACACACACACACACACAGGGTTTATAATACAAAATCATCTTCCTGTGGTCAGACGTTGTGTGACAGTTGACATAGACTGATATCACTAGATATTTATAACCACAAGGAAATGATTCTTCCCATCCTATGGCAATAATGAAGAAATATTCTTAAAATGCACAAATAGTATTGCCATATATTGTGCAAATGGGCGAGTGTGGGTGCACATCACCAAGCAATAATGAGATATGTTAAAGTTAACACTTTCCCTGTAATGGCTTCTATGGCTCAGTGTATTTATGATGTAATCAGTCTGTTTCAGTGCAGTGAGAGCAGGGTTCTTATCCCCTGTGGGTAGAATGTTATTTTACAATATTATGTTTTCATCATTTTTAACACCTTTCTTTGAATGGCTGAGTGGCATTCCGGGCTAATACCCTGGCTCATGGAATGGAATATGACTGATGCAATATGGTTTCAAATCTGTTAAACTGTATGTTTCTGTTCTTGCAATCACATGTTCTCTTCCCCTGAAATATGTTTTGCTGACGCCTTCAGTATATATGATTCTGTGGCATACCTTGCTAATGCTCTAGTTTGGAGAAGAAAAGTTCCACAGACTTGGTTTCAAATCCATGCAAGCGAATTTATCTTGTCTTCCTATCATGCTTTCCTTCCCCTAAAATGAAACATTTCTATCATCATTATATAAACTTTGTCTGGGAGTTTGAAACTAACAAAATGTAAGTATGGATTCATCTAGCATTGTTGAGCTAAGCAGTTGTGAGATATGCGCCTAACCCAGCTCCGTCCGGCTCATTCCTTATGTGCTCACATTGTATTCTACCCTCTGTGTACTTCTCCTTTTATCTCAGTTTTGTGCTTCCATTTACATCCTTTTTCCTGGTCAAAAAATAGACAAACATGAAGGCTTTCCAAGATGGCTGCACACTGATCAACAACTTAATTTCAGTTCTCCCGGTGTGAAGAAAAAAAAAAGAAAATGAGTGATAGGGGCCACTAATCCTACCAAATTTTGTAATTTCAGTTACTGGCTAGTAAGTGCAGTGCCCGGATGCCAGCAAAGAAGAAACTTAGAGAGCCTGAAAGAAAATCCACAAGAAAAGGTGAACAGACAACACTGACTGGGAATAATCCTGCAGCTGTTCAGCAAAAAGTAGTTCAAGCTTCAGTTGTGGTACAAGACATGGGTTCAAGTAATTTAGAAGAAAAATACATGGAATGTGCTCAGAGCTGATTAAAATAAAGAAAACACTGAATGAGTACAGTCGGCTCCACTTAAATACATATTGGATAAAAGCATATTCTGCTGAAATGCATAGTCCATTCAGTCCTGTCTTTAGTCAATGGATATGGAGTGTAGTCCGCATTAATGCATATCGGTTAATTGCATATTTTGTTTAAATGCATAGCTGTGTCAAATCCTGTGTTGATCACTGCCATGTTATTTTACACTGCATAACTGCATAGCCAGTATGGCTGTGTGCTGTGACCATGGGGTGTATTTATATGTACATACTGTAGTCATTATGTGAGCAGGAATTCATTCAGTTATCTAAGGGATATTACAAGAACGTTGAAAGAATTCTTAAAAAGACTATTACTTTAGCTGAGTGGATCTATGTTATTAAAAGACTTTATAATCAAGAAAGTCAGACTTCTATTGCATCATTGTCAGGTGTGCACCAAAGTGTATTTCAAGAATTCTAAAAAACAGAGAAGAAATTATTAAAGAGTGGTGAACAAATTCCAAGTCTAATTTAAAAAGCAAGAAGGTCAGCAAAGCTTAAGATGTCAAAGATGACCTGTTGCATTGGTTTCCACAAGCCAGAAGTAAAAAAAATTCTCATTAGTGGTCAATTGGTAATGGAGAAGGCTGAACAACTAGTCAAAAGCAAAGGAGTTTAGGATTTCAAACCTATGTCCAGTTGGTTAGAGAGATAGAAGGGATGCCACAACATTTTGTTCAAAAAATAGCATGGTGGAAAAATAAGGCATAGATGATTTGGAGCTGAGTGATGGGTGGTAGATGTTTTTTTTTTCAGACATCATGAAAAATTACAATCCATGCAGCATATTGGAGAGCTATACCAGATGGAACATTGACATTTAAAAGTGTCAAGGCTGCTGGTTCAAAGGCGCTAAAAGACTGAATGATCTTACTATTAGCTTGCAATATGGATGACAGTGAGAAGTTTGATCCTCTTGTGATCAGGAAAAACAAAAACACAAGGTGTTTCAAGAATGTAAAGAAGTTACCTGTCACTTACAAAGCAAACAAGAATTCTTGGATGACTGCTGAAATTTGGAAAGAACGGCTTCTGAAAATTGGCAGCTCAGTGAGAATTAAAAGAAGGCAAATCTTGTTGCTGTGCAACAACTGTGCTGCGCATACTGATGATGTAAAGTTGACAAATGTAAAACTTCAGTTCCTGCCACCAAACACCACATCCCTTATTCAACCAGTGGATCGGGGGCATTATCGCTTGCTTCAAGAAGCACTGTCACTCACTGGTCCTGCGGCACATTGTAGATATCATAAACAGTATGCCCAAATCACAGAAAACAGCAGTGAGTTTGCCAAGAAGCTGTCTGTGCTCGATTCTTTACACATACAGAGAGAAGCATGGAATAAAATTTCAGTCTGTGATAGCCAACTTTTACAAGAAGGCTAGTTTTGTTCTGCTGAGTTCAGACAATTGTCACAGACAATAGTGAAACAGATCAGCATGTGAACTTTTGCGTCACTTCAGGCATGATGGTGGATGATTTTGAGTGGTACATTGCAACTGATAAAGAACTTAAAACAGAAGAAATGGCTGCTAATTGTGAATTTGTTCCAGAACAGTGCACTGCTAGCAATTGAAAAGAAGATGATGACAGTGATGATGAGGATGATGTCTCTACTTCTCCAGTACACTTCTGTGACGTTATTCAATCTCTGGATATATTGTGCAGATTCTTGGAACAAAAGGGATGTGAATCATTTTCCACTTTCTATGAACTGAAGGACATTGTATTCCATTTGGAACATCAAACAGCTGTTCAGACATCAATAACATTTTTTTTCTCTAAACCATGAGGGATTGTACTGACTACTCTAAGTGTTTTATACAATACATTTTTCTATAAAGTTTCTGAAATGCATCAGTATTTGTGCACATTGATTTACCTAGCATAAAAAGACATAAAAGGCACACTGTGATTACTGTATATGGAATAAAAACTAGATGGAAGTTGTACTATATTGATTTTTTAAGCTAAAGACATCAAAAAGTACACAGACTGAATGCTAAGTAGAATAAAGCTGGACTAAATTAAATAATTGGTATTGAAGCCTGTGGCATGTAGAAAAATAATACTGTAGCACAGTACTTTACCAGTTTGAAAAGAAGGTTTTCTCCTGCAACCACTGTAGTATTAATCCTGTTAAAAACAGACTTCCTGCTCACTTAATTGTATGTCATCTGAAACAGCAAACAGCTGTAAACAGTAACTTTTCTATAAAATTTCTGAAATTTATCACTGTACTTCTGTTTTTTGTGTGATTGCTGTGTATCCAGCATTAATGTAAATGTTTTTCATATCAACATCACTTAAAAGCATACTTCACTTAACTGCATTAACTAACCTTGATCCCGAGGCTATGCATTTAAGAGGAGCAGACTGTATATCAACTCAAATAATGAAAGACTGGAAAAAATAGAAGAAACTTTAAATAGCAATTCAAATGAACCAATAAAACTGTAAAAGTCAGAGGCTAAAATTAAGAAAAGGCTCACTGAGCATGAAACTGCTCAAAAAGATCTGTTTCAAAAAAATTGTAGAGTTAGGAGACAGAGCATGCAGAAAAAAATGAGATTTTCTGCTGTACCAGAGAACCTGGAAGGAACAGACTGTATTAATTTTATGAAAGCACAAATAAGCAAACAGACTTTTATTCCACAGCAGGATTTGTTAATTGAAAGGGCCCCTCATGTGTATACTGCATACCTGGCTGTGAGAAAGCAGCCAAGACCTGTATTAGTAATTGTGACTAAAGGGCAAAAATTGGAGACAGAAGAGTGTTTGTGAAAAATGATTATTTACTGTACACCAGGAAGAAAAGAAACAAATTTATCCCAGCAATCAGGGAATGTCTAGAGGCAGGTGTGAGATTCAAGCTCTTATATCTAGCTGTCTTTAGTATATTTTTTTCCTGGAGAATCAAAGTTATTTTTGATACAGAACAGGCTAAGGAGGAAATGCAAATGCTTGTCCAACAAAAATTAAGCCAAAAAACAGACGGGGACTCTGCTTCTCATTCTTCTGATAATAAAGCTCACAGAGAGACTTTTTCCAGTGAAACCTTTTCCAATGTTTCCAAGTGAAAATGCTTGAGAGACAGAAAAAAGCATAGGAGTTGATTTGAAAACTTGAGAGTTCCTTGGATGTGAACAAGTGGCTGAGGTTGGGAGATGGAGAAGAACAGGAAGATGGCTAGCAACAGTGAAATCAGTGAATATATGTGAGATTATAAAGCATCAATCACATATGTGAAATATGGATTTACAAGAAAAGGGGGAAAGATTGGACTTTGCTCACTTTGTTAAACGTGAGATTCTGAAAAGTGTATACTCCACTTCATGTCATTAATGTTTAGAAGGGCACTAAAAGGAAAAGGGAAAAGTAACTATATGTAAAACAGTTTTTGTCCTTAGTATTTGTATAAATATTTTATTCTATAAATTGCATATCCTATAGTAAAGCATTTTCAGTTATTGCTCTATGTGATAAAGATACTCAAATAAGCAAGTGCCTTTTCCCTTCTTTTTTAGTTTTAAGAAATGTAGACATTACAATAGAAAAAGCAAAAAAAGGCTGAACAAAAGCATGTTCAAGTTAATATGCTGTAATCTTGGATTGCTGAGATGGGGGCTGGGGTGTAAAAGTGCACAGTTTATAATATATGTAGAGTTCATATGTTTTCTCTTACTTGTGCATAATTGAATGTCTGGATTAAGGCCCTTGTCTTAATCTAATAAGTTTTGTAGCTGATGTACATTTTATTCTTAGGCTTCCATGGAGACAAGATGACTGGTATGCAATAAGAAATTCTTAGGCTTCCATGGAGACAAGCTGACTGGTATGCAATAAGAAATCCAGATCCCTTTTTAAAGCTAAAAGTGCTTTATGAAAACATACAAGCTATTTTCATATCTGCAACAATAATAGTAGTCAAGACAAGTATAAAGGTGCAGTTCTAATAGACAAACAATACATAAAAGAAATAAAAAGTACCAAACCAACACAGTGAAGCAAATCTATTTATTATAAACAACAAATAAAGCTAAAAAAGTAAGCGCTTTTGCCATAATCACATCCCTTCATCAGACTAAGTCTGTGATTATCGTTTTTTTAGCTCTATTTGTTTTTTATAATATATAGATTTGCCTCACTGTGTTGGGTCAGTAGTTTTTATTTCTTTTACTAGTTTTCACATCTGGGAAGGCAATAAAGCTAAGGCAAGAACAGATAGCAATTAGTATAAATAGGAGCACAATCTGTAACATCCATTTTAGCATGGATAACCTTAATTTTAAGTTATGTTTTGCCTGGATATTCAGCTGTCTGTTTAGGACAATTGTTCCTATCAGGAGTGTTAAACTTAATTATTTGAAGTTATACACATTTGTGTGTGTTTATTTTAAGTTAATAGGTTCTGGGGGTGTTCTAGGTGTGTATTTGTTTTTTAAGGGTTTTCATTAAAACAAAAAGTCTTGTAAAATGTGACATAGGTTCAAATGGAGATGACAAGAGGCAACCGTATAACACATCAATATATGGGAAACATTGGTCTATATTACGTTGTCGAACTTTTAAAAGTTTGAACGTCATATGGTCGACACCATATGATTGAACTTTTAAAAGTTTGAACATTTCAACGGAGATCTCCATACAGTGTGGAATAGGGAGATTTCCCTTTTCTGCACTGTAGTGCAATCTCAGAGGTGGTATATTTAAAGAGTGGGGTGGAGGGTGCAGGGGGGCTTGCCCCCCTGCTTAAACCATTCAGGTAGGTTTTTTTCTTTGGTTTATTTTTTTATTACATTTTTGAACTTTTAAAAGTTGATCATATGGTGTCGACCATATGACGTTCAAAATTTTAAAAGTTTAATTATGTTATATAGACGTGAAACATTAGTGGGTGCATGTAACACAAAAGCTGGAAATAGACATTTATAAAAGCTGTTATATATAATAGGTGGGAATAATAACTTCTTATCATAATGGCTACAGTAAACGTATTATTTTCGAATGTGAATGGCCTCACCAGTACAGACAAAATGGAATGAGTATTGAATTATATTAAGAAATGCAGAGTGCAAATAGCAATGCTACAGAAGGCACACTTAGAAAGAAATGAGCATGTGAAATTGATAAAGAAAGAATTTCAGGAGGGATATTCATCAGGAACAAAGGAAAATGGGAGTACTTATACTAATTGCTAGAGGAGCTCCAATAGTAATAGAAGAGGGAAAAAAGATAATAATGGTAGATTTGTGGTAGTAAGAGGCAATTGGCAAGGGAGGAGGATTAGGCTGACATATATTTATATTCCACCTAAAACTGCTATTATGGAGCTTAAAATTTTTTGGAAGAAAAGATCAGCATTTAGTAGGGAATATTACTTATAGGTGGGGACTTGAATTTGATTTGTAATAGTGAGGATATATCTAGGGGACCTACAAGGGAACATATAATAAAATAAGGTAGATTTCTGAAGACATTTATGAAAATATTTGCAGTGGAAGATGTCAATTTAGTAGTTTGAACTTGGAGAGAATTTACATATTATTCTTCAATGTACAGTAATTGGGCTACACTTGACAGAACAGGAACATGTGCATTTAATTAAAAGATTCAACACACATCTAATAACTATTTCAGATCATGTACTAATAACAACTACAATAAAAATGTAGGGTAATGAAGTAAAAATGAGACACTGGTGCTTCCCCACCTACCTGGTGTTAAAAACAATAATTTGAGGAATGGGTAGTGGAAATTATTCAAGAGTTATTAGGGAAGATATAGATTTTTTCAGAAGTTATAGCTAGTGAACAGGATAAAATGAAAGTGGAATTTAAGAACAGGGTTGAAATAAATGAAAAAGTGATATGTTTAAGAAGTAATATGAATTATTTAGAAGGGCTGACAAAGATTAAACTATTGCAGAATAAGGGGACTCTCAAAGAACAAGAAGTGAAATTACAGAATGCTAAAGAGAAAAATAAGGGAGTATCTCGATAATATGCACAAGTTTAGAACAATTGCTGTTAAAAAACTGTATTTGATAATAACTACAGAGCAAAACACTTTAAGCCAGGGGCAGCTTGTGATATCGGACTGCAGGACTGCAGCCCGCCCAGCTGTGAACCACAGTGGTACAATCCAATAACTTCTCCTAACCCAAGTAAATCCGGACTGCTGCCTTACCAGTTCGGATTCAGGAAGAAGGCAGCAGACTTCTAATGCCCCAGAAGTCTATGTGGTGCTAACTGCATAGACTGGAAGAGGATCAGACTGCAAGGTCAGCAGTCTTGGAATGTTCACAACTGGGAAACTGGAAGTGTGCATTCCGGCGTGAATGCAGATGAGCTGAAGCTGTGGATTTTATAATCATTGCAGAGCCAGCTTTGGAGTTTATTATTGAAGTGAACAGTTTATTATCATCATTGAAGGTAAAGTGAACAGGAGTTTATTATCATCATTGAAGGGTTACAGCGAAGGTATGAATGAAGCGAACAGTGTGTGTGTGTGTGTGTGTGTGTGTGTGTGTGTGTGTGTGTGTGTGTGTGTAATGACCCAGTTAATTTATTCTGGTGGCTATAGAGAGAACTCAGGATACCTGCTGGTGGTCAGGCATGAACCCTGTACCCTGGCTGCAGGTAACAAGAGCCTGAATTCCCTGCTCACCACCATTTGTGAAACTTTTACAGATTTTTGCCTTGTGCGTGTGTATGTGTGTGTGTGTGTGTGTGTGTGTGTGTGTGTGTGTGTGTGTGTGTGTGTGTGTGTGTGTATGTGTGTGTGTGTGTGTATGTGTAATGTCCCAGTTGATTTATACTGGTGGCTATAGAGAGAACTCGGGGTACCTGCTGGTGGTCAAGCTTGAACCCTGTACCCTGGGTGCAGGTAACAAGAGCCTGAAATCCCTACCCACCACCATTTGTGAAACTTTTACAGATTTTTGCCTCATATTTTGTTCTGTTCTGCTCCTCATAAAATCTGTGATTTCTGAAATTTTAATTCCTTAAATAGTTGATGGTGCAGTGGTAGCATTGTTGCCTCACAGCTAGAGGTTCTCTGGTTTGATTCTTGGCTGGGTGCCTTCTATGTGGAGTCTGCATGTCCTCTCTGTGTTTGTGTGTGGGTTTGCTCTAGTGTCCTCCTATGTTACAAAGACATGTGTCTGCAGTATTTTTCCCTGGGCCTCTGCTGAAAATTGGATTTTGTTCCAAGTCAGACTTTCCTGGTTAACAAATGTTAAATAAATAAAACTGACAGGCATTTGAATTTCAGACTTCATATTTTTCAGACAGTACATAGTAACACAAAACCTTTTATTCTAGCAGTTTTCTAAGTCTATAAGATGAATATTTGAAATTTGTCCCTATGTTTGGGACTGTATTCCCCCATTATTGGCTTCATCCAGTTTTTGTGTGTTAAGGTTTAGAGCTATGGTGAGAACTGAATTCAGTGAATATGTTTGAGGGCTGTAGTCCCCCATTACTGGCTTTGTCCCAGGTGTTTTATGCTAAGAGGTTGACAGCTATGGTGAGAACTGAATTCACTAAATAGTAGCCATTTAAGTTTCAGTCTTCCTCTTTTTCATAACAGCTGATTTGGTATAGTGGTATGTTGCTCTGACTGTTTTGTACAAGGTCCTAGGTTCAAGGCTTGGTAGTGAAATGTATGGTGTTAACACAGCATTTTATATTAGCAAATTTACAAGATTATACAAGAAGTGTTTAAAATGTGTCCCTGGTATTTGGGCTTTTGTCCGCCCCCCCCCCCAATAAATTTTGGCTTTTTCCAGATTTCTTGTGCTGTAACGTTGAGAGATACAGTTGAGTGTCAGGTAGATTTTACAAAGAGCTGAGAACTGCAGGGGAAGAGAAGTTTTGTACTGCTTATGCTAAGTCTGCTTGCATTATTAATAGCACAATAGGTAGTGTACTTGCTTTTGATGCAGAAGGCTGTGGATTCTGCCATCCTGAGAATGTCCTCTTTGGCAAAGATGCAGGCACTTTAATTGTAGACGAAACAATAAAATATAAAGTTGTTTGCTAGCAGCAACCTCTTCATTAGTTACAGACCTCTTTAATGTGGAATTATTTAGATGACTTTTATTTCTGCAAAGATTGTGCATATTTACTGATACTGGTGGATTGTAGAAGTTTCAGAAGACTTATGATGGAAATATTCTCAATTGGGCAGTTTTGTCATTATTGGTGCATACATTTTGTTTCATTGTTTACTGGAAAAATGTTCAAAACAATAAATTTAAAACACCCTCTAACAACTGTACTGTATTATACAAGGAATATAATTCAATACAATCAGGAAGATGTATCACACAACACATGTATGCCTTGTGTGCAAGGGGCCTATCATTTGAAAACAGCCCAAAGTTAATCTTTATACTAGCCAAATGTATTTTCTTTGAATGTGGATTTCAATGCTGTTCCAATGAATGTGAGTTTCAAGGGCAGAGAAGTTTTAATGCTAAGTCTATTTCATTGTGAGACTGCATTGCATTGTTTAGTAGATGTCTTAGTGTTTGTGCTGTAAAATGCAAAATAAAACTTTCAAATGAAATCCAAATCATTGTAGAAGTAAAGCAGTATGCACATTACAGTGTTTATGGTAAATGGGGCGAAATAGCCAAGTAATGGGACATTGGAATGAGTCTGAGCATATCAAAACAATCCTGTCTTGGTTTGTGATTTGTTGTGGAGTTGACTGGTAAGAGCAGTTTTATTTGAATTTATATTGCATTTGCTATCACTATTTTTAACTGTTTGTAGGCAGGAAGAGACTGCTTATTAACAGGCTTTACTTTGATTAATATTTTGTTGTTTCACTTTTGGTTGTGAGAAAGGGATAGGTTTTGGACAGGCAAGCTCTAGCCACCACAAGGGGCCTAGACAGCCATAAATGTGCACAGACTGCAGAGAGGAAAATTCTGAGCATATCAAAACAATCCTGTCTTGGTTTGTGATTTGTTGTGGAGTTGCCTGGTAAGAGCAGTTTTATTTGAATTTATATTGCATTTGTTATCACTATTTTAACTGTTTGTAGGTAGGAAGAGACTGCTTATTAACAAGCTTTACTTTGATTCATATAGGTTCATAGGTTGGTACTAGGCTATCGGCCCTAGGGCCTATACAAGCCTAGCCTTAACAATTCCCTGGATATTTCTTCCCACAATATTTACTTCCCAGGACCCCTGTCTAGCAGGGCAACTGACATGATCCTAGGGGTGAATTTCCTATCTCCCATCCAATCATCAAGGTTCCTTTTGAAGAGGGCCAAGGAGGCGCTCTGATTGACATGTATGGGCAGTCTATTCCAGAGTATGGGGAGTCTCTGGGTCAGGAACCTATCCCTCTAGCATGTTTTGTTCATTGTGATGACAAGGTTTAGATCCCTGGAGCATGTGGCTCTGAGGGATTGGGATTTCTTTAAGTGGAGCATGTCCAACAGCTCAAGGTTTGACATGGCCTTGTATGTTAATCAGAGATCACCTCTGAGAAGACAATATGCCACAGAGTATAGCTGGAGTTTTTTTAGATGGTCAGCATAGGGCATCTGCTTTAGGCCTGTGATTCTTTTAGTGAGGTATTTATGCGGCCTTTCCAGCTGTTGCAGATGTCTTGTGAGGTACATACCAAATGGGGTGTTATACTCTATAATGGGTCTAATGAGGGATGAGTACAGTGGGACAATGACCTCCTTTTTTCTGGACAAAAATCCCTTAGTGATGAGGTGTGCCACATAGAAGGATTTCATGACTGTTGTGGCAATGTGGTTTTCGAAGGTGAGACCAGTGTCCACCTGTGTCCCTAAGTCTCTCATCACACTTTCAATGTTTAGTGTACTGCCACCTATGTGGCAATTCATGGGTACATGTTTTTTTCCACAAGGGATAACTATACATTTCTTGGCATTAAGCTTGAGCCCATGGCTCTGGCACCAAGCATCTGTTTCTGTAAGGCCCTTTTGTAGAATATCCACATCATTTGGAGATTCAATAATGGCTCCCAGTTTGCAGTCATCTGCAAACTTTATCAGCCAAAGTCCCTTAGTGTTGGCATGTACTGCAGAGAAGTAGATGCCAAACAAGAGCGGTCCCAGGACTGAACCCTGAGGTACTCCACTTGTCACTTGCCTGGAGCTGGATTTGGAGTCTGCTACTTTTACAGTCTGGGTTCTATCAGTAAGCCAGTTGACAACCCATCGAGTGACCTAGGGATTTATGCCCAGCTTAGTAAGGTTATCTATGATTCTAGAGTGGGGGATGGTGTCTAAGGCCTTGGCGAGGTCTATATAGGCTGTGTGAACCACCTTACCCTTGTCCACAGCTCTGGAGACTGATTAGAAGTCAATCAGGCTTAGGAGACAAGATCACTATATTTTGTTGTTTTACCTTTAGTTTCACTTTTGGTTGTGAGAAATGGATAGGTTTTGGACAGACAAGCTCTAGCCACCACAAGGGGCCTAGACAACTATAAATTTGCACAGACTGCAGAGAGGAAAATTCTTAGCATATCAAAACAATCCTGCCTTGGTTTGTGATTTGTTGTGGAGTTGACTGGTAAGAGCAGTTTTATTTGAATTTATATTGCATTTGTTATCACTATTTTTAACTGTTTGTAGGTAGGAAGAGACTGCTTATTAACAATCTTTTGTTATCGTTGTTGATTCATATTTTGTTGTTTTACCTTTAGTTTCACTTTTGGTTGTGAGAAAGGGATAGGTTTGGACAGGCAAGCTCTAGCCATCACAAGGGGCCTAGCCAGCTATAAATTTACACAGACTGCAGAGAGGAAAATTCTGAGCATATCAAAACAATCCTGTCATGGTTTGTGATTTGTTGCAGAGTTGACTGGTAAGAGCAGTTTTATTTGAATTTATATTGCATTTGTTATCACTATTTTAACTGTAGGTAGGAAGAGACTGCTTATTAACAAGCTTTACTTTGATTCATAATTTGTTGTTTTACCTTTAGTTTCACTTTTGGTTGTGAGAAGGGATAGGTTTATTTTTATTGTTAAAAGGAGATGTGACTGCTAGCTATAGTGACGTAAAGAAATTACAACTTCTGTCTGGCTGGTAGAACTTGTATGATCAGAACAACTTTATTGTATTTTATTATTTAGTTGGATATTGCTGGTATAATTTTTGTCATAGAATTGATTTACGTTTCCTTTGAATTCTTTGCTACTGACTTTGTGTAATTCTTTTCCTTTGCAATATTTTATTCAATTAAAGCTGAATATGGATTCCTTAAATGAGTATGCAATTAACGATTTACTAATGCACAAGTATCTTGTACAGTGTAATAAATGCTATGCATATTTAAAGGTAACAGCTGATAACACTGGTGATCTTTGTTCCTCATGTCAGCTGATAACACTGGTGATCTTTGTTCCTCGTGTCAAAAGTTGGATGATTTGCTCACCATTGTTAGAAGCAAATCTAGACTTAATGATGATGATTGCACTTGTGCAACTGGCATGGCTTGGAGAACTGTTGTATCATATATTAATGACTGGACTGATGAACTAAATAATGTTAGGCATAGAACAAATAGAACAGATTTAGGAAATGATGCATCTATTTTCTGCAAAGAACATTCAACTCCTATGAAACATGATGAGGCCCCTGAGAACTATGGAATTGTGGATGCAAGTACTCAGCAATCTGAGGATCCGGTCTGTTTAGAAGGAAACAAAAAAATGAAGAAAGGAAGACGTTCTCAACAAATAACAAGGAAAGAAAAGAAACTGACGACTGTAAAGGAAAGAGAATACATAGTAAAAAGGATTCTGCTTTGTTATGTAACACACTGGTGACAGGGAATGAAGATATCTGTCTATCAGAAAACCCTCAGTCTACAGAAAAAGGCATCACCTTTCCAATGGAAAAGGTAGAAAAAAGAGGCAAGAGGCAGGTGAAAAGGAAGAAATCTAAACTGAAGGTGGAAGGATTAAAGAACATTACTGTAAGAAAAAAGAAGAGAGAGAGACAGATGCTGACTACATGGCTGAAGCTGTGGATTTACAATGCCAGCTGGATGAGAATTTAATACACAATGAAAACAGCGGGATTAATAAGACTAATAGTGATGAAGATCTAGCCTTCATAACAATTGATAGAGCAGAAATGACTGTATTAGAAGCTGAAGATTCTTCAGAGATGGTCAGCAAAGATATTCTTGTAAGTGGAGATTCATTTATTAGAAGAACTGATCCTTATATCTGCAGAGATGATAATGAACATCGAGTAGTGTTCTGCTTGCCAGGAGCAAAAACAGAAGATGTGAAACAAGCCTTGGAATGCCTTAATGTAAGGAAGTATAGATCTGTTTTTATTCGTGTTGGTACAAATTATGTCACCAACAAAGATTCTCTGACTGTTAGTCGGGAACTGACAGCCCTCGTAGATAGTATAGCTTGCACTGGTGTTAGGACATATTTTTCACAAATCACCTATAGAAAGGATAGTCAGGTTACTGTGAATGAAAATATTTTTGGTTAAACACCTACATGGAAAAAATGTCCTGTTTTAAAAAATGTAAATGTGTAGAGCATCCAAGCCTAATTTTTGGGGACACATGTTCAGACAGGATGGTGTGCATTTGTCTACGTCAGGGAAGAGAATTTTTGAGCAGATATTTTGCAATATTTGAAAAACACTAGCCAGGATTTTTGCCAGGTCAAAAATGTAACAGTTCACAGACAGCAACATTTGATGCATCTCTGATGGTTGTTAATGCTAGGAGCATTAATAATAGTTTATTTATTAGTAAATTTGCTACGTTCCCACAAGATTGATGTTGTTATAGTTTGTGAAACATGGTTAAAGAACAATGACTGGAAACCAGTTCTGTCAAGGTATAAATGTTTTTACTGTAACAGACATTCTAACAAAAAATCAGGTGGAGGTGTTATGATAGGGATTAAAGATAGCTATGAGACTTGTGATTATTACATGTTCAATGATAACACCAATACTATAGACTGTGTAACTGTGACAATAAAGACAACCCTGGAACATATAACAATTGTTGGAGTGTACAGATGACCTAGAGGAATACATACATTTCTTACATGAAACACAGGAGGAAAGAATATTACACAACGACCTCCCCATTACTATTCAAAAATGTGCACGCTGATTGGTCAGCATGCACGTTGTAAATCTGAGTTATAGTAATGGAAAAAGGTCGCCCGGACTTTTTCCATTACTATAATTCTTTTTTTTTACAGCAACGGAGAATGCAAGATCTCCGTTGCCTCACACTGTCTCGCTATGTTAAACGAGTTTAACATAGCGAGACAGCTTTAAAAAAAGCAAAGGAGATTCTCCATTGCTTTTTTTTTTTAAAGCTGTCTCGCTATGTTAAACTCCTTTAACATAGCGAGACAGTTTGTAAAAAGCAACGGAGATCTTGCTTTCTCCGTTGCTTTTTTCAAAACTGTCTAGCTATGTTAAATGGGTTTAACATAGCAAGACTGCTTTAAAAAAAAACAACAGAGATTCTCCGTTGCTTTTTTTAAAGCTGTCTTGCTATGTTAAACCCCTTTAACATAGCAAAACAGTTTGTAAAAAGCAATGGAGATCTTGCTTTCTCGATTGCTTTTGCCCACAGCTCTGATGTACTGTGTGGGCATATGCATGCGCAGTACATCAGAACTGCCGCAGAATACCAGACAGCTGCGGAAGGGCAGCAAGGAGGCATTATACAATGCCATTATTTAAGAAAAGTAAATTTTTTTTTTCTTACATAATGTCATAGTATAATAGCAATAACCCACTTCTGGGTGTGGGTAATGCTGGATTTACCCATGGTTGGCTTTGTTTGGCCACTCGGGCTTTGCCCTCGTGACCAAACCACACCAACCGTGAGTAAATCCAGCATTACCCACACTGAGGCTCGGGTTATTGCTATAATATTAGCCAGGGACTTAAATTTACCAGAAACAGACTGGAATAATATTGATTCAACAACGTTAGTAAAGAAATTATTCACAGAGTATATTCAGGAACAAGAAATGCTTCAGATTGTAAAAAAAACCTACCAGGGGACGGAATATACTAGATATTGTTTGTGTTCCCAAAGAAATTACTGTAACTTCAAGTCAAGTTTTACCACCATTGATGTGCAGTGATCATGGGGTCATGAAGGTTAATTTGTTGCTAGATAACTCTGCCAAACTGAAATCTAAGCCAATGCACAGAAGGTTAATTACAGATTATAGGGAAGCAAAACAGTTGCTCTATAAAACTAACTGGAGTGAGGTGTTCAGTGGAAAAACTGCAGATGAAATGTGGAAAGTTTTGAAAGAGAAATTGCTTGACTGCAAAAAGTCAAAAAAATGTTTAACATCAGGATTTAGGCACGCAACATCAGGGGATTATATTTCCATAAGAACAAGATACCTGATTAAGGTGAGAGACAAAAAATATAAGAAATGAAAGAGAGGTTGAACTACAACTTTGAAAATTGAAATAAACAAGATGGACTAACAGATTAAGCATAGTGTTAGAAAAGATCAAGAAAAATTTTATAAAGATATTGAGCATAATAGGAAACCCTTTTATAGATGCATAAGAGGTGGAAGGAGCAAAGATACACAAACCGATAAACTGTGTGCAGATTCTAAAATGTATTCTCAGACACAACAGATTATAGATATATTTACAAAATCTTATGTAAAACAGTTTGGCTCCACAAAAGGGGTGGTAAGTTGTCCTAGTGACATCCAGGTAACCCCAGATACTGGAATCAAATTAGATTTGAAAAAGAACTGTGCAAACTAGATCCAAACAAAGCACAGGGAGGAGACAGAATAAGTAACAATGACCTGAGATCACTTAAGCAAGACCTTAAACTGCCATTACATCTGTTATTCAGTAGATCATATAAATATGGGGAGATTCCTCAAAATTGGAGACATGCACTTATTAAACCTGTCTTTAAGGGAAAAGGGAGTAGGACAAACCCAGAATCATATAGACCCTTAAGTCTACTTCATGCTGTGGAAAAATAATGGAGAAGGTAATACTGGAGAAGTTATTGTCAGAACTGTATAGGTTGGGACTTGAAACCATATATCAGCATGCATATATTGAAAATAGATCTATTACCACCTGCAATATGATGTTCTATAACAATATAATAACAGCTATGAATGAAAAATTGTGCTGTGATGTGATTTATATAGATTTAACTTTAGCATTTGACAGGGTCATGCACAAAACACTGATCAATAAATTAATGCAACTAGGTATTGATGTACTGTTGATAAGATGGATAGCTGCATGGCTTACAAGTAGGACATGGCAAGTATCACACACCAACTGGACAGGTGAAATCCTTGGTTACAGTCAAGGTGTCCCACAGGGCTCTGTACTAGGCCCTTACATGTTTAGATTTTATCTTTCAGACCTTACTTTTTCATCTGAGGTGTTGTACAGTCTATATGCTGATGACCTGAAATTGGGTAAACTGATTACAAGTGTTGCAGATAAGGCATGTCTGCAAAATAATTTGACTAAGTTGACCATTTGGACACAGGAGAATAATATGTTGATAAATACATCAAAAACGAAGCATATGAGATTTGGGAGACATAAACTGAAAGGTGAAT
Organism: Protopterus annectens; assembly: GCF_019279795.1. NCBI lineage: Eukaryota > Metazoa > Chordata > Ceratodontiformes > Protopteridae > Protopterus > Protopterus annectens. The sequence continues at coordinate 118,348,953 of NC_056732.1, forward strand.
ATTTAATACAGCACACAGTGATTGAAACTGTAGCCTCATTTAAGGACCTGGGTATATGGGTAGATTCAGCTATGGGTTTTTCTAATTATATCAACCAATTGGCTAATGATAGTTATAGAACTATAGGTTGTATAAAAAGATTTATAAAGTCTAGGAAATCAAACATAATGAAATCATTGTTTGTTAGTTACATTAGACCCAAACTTGAGTATGGAATAACAATATGGAAACCCTACAGGAAAACAAGCATGAATAATTAATGGGGCGGCGAAAGCTGACACACTCTGGCTAGGCTTATAAATGCCTTCGGGCAGATAGCCTAGTACCTACCTATGAAACTATGAACCTATAAACTGGAAATAGTACAGTGGAAATATACTAAGGGCATCCATGGATGTGAAAAAATTATGAAAGACTAAAATATCTGAACTTGTACAGTGTCTCTTACAGATATTTAAGAGGAGACCTTATTCAGGTATATAAGGCATTTAGGGACAACTACCTCTGGGAATGTTTGGGGTTATCAAAAAGTACTAGAAAATCATCAGATAACCTATGTAGAAGATTCTATAGGAATGGGAAGTGTACTAATTGGTTCTCTGACAGAGTAGCTGATGCTTGGAACAGACTACCAAATTACATTAAAGCAAGTACTAGTTTAGATATTTTTAAGAACAGCCTGGACATTTATTATGGGAACAAGTGTTTTGGCATATTGGCAAGCTAGAAGGGCTTTAATGCCCGTGCTTGAAACATTTGTATGTATGTATGTATGTATGTATGTATTGGAATGGCTGCAGGGGGGTAGGCTCCATTCGACCATGAGTTTGTGAGGGGGAAGGGCAGCAAACTCAAAGACAGCCCCAGCTGAACTTTACCTCTTAACTGTCCAGATTTTCACAGAATGAATAGATTTTTGCTTTTTATTTTTGGTTTATTCCTCATAACATTTGTGATTTTCTGGCAAATCATGTAGAAATGAAGTCACTAAATAATGACAGACATTGAGTTTGAGACTTTATAACCTTCAGAAAAATGTATGCTAAAGCAAGACCTGTTATTCTATCAACTAAGTTTATACAAGAGCAATTTTAGTACTGTTTGTATGTTTCCCCAATATATTTGGCCTTGTCCAGATTTCCTGCGTTAACAGGTTGAGAGGTATGTACATATAAATTACTTTATAGAATTAGGCATATCCAAACCTCTCAACTGTTTCCAATTTTGGCTCAAAATGTTGCCCTCCCTCTAATAATCCCTCCGCCAAATGGCAATTTTGGAAGAAAATGTTGAGGGTTTACAATTAATAAATAACTGTAATAATCAGAGTTATAGATTAATTTTATTTCAGAAATGCATGTAGATTTGTTTATTTTGTCAGCTGCTCAAATTAACAGTACTAATATTAAAAAAGTTTCCTTTCTATGACAGGTTCCCAGCTGTACTGTGTGGCTATTTCATATTTTTGCATTACATTTTTGGTACATTTTTCATAAAATTATGGTTTTCTGGAAAATTAGTGGCAAATCATTAAAGATTGAAGTTAGAAAATAATGACAGACATTTGAGTTTCAGATTTCATACCCTTCAGAAAATTCATACTAATGCAAGATTAGACACAACTACTACAGTGGCTTTTCATCTGTCCTTGCTTGATTTTACAGAATGTTCTGGTTTTCTGTCATATTTTTATACTGTTGATTTATGCTTCTTATTATCCATGGTGGTGCAGCAGTAGCATTGTTGCCTCACAGCAAGAGGTTCTCCTGTTTGATTCTCGGCTGGAGTGCGGGGAGTGCCTTCTGTGTGGAGTCTGCATGTCCTCCCAGCGGTTGGGTGGGCAGTCAAAAGACATGCGTAAATGGGCATGCCCTTGTTGAAGGTTGAATGTCAAGCTGGCACGTCAGTGTTTGTGAAAGTCTACTGCCAATCATTAGCAGACCGGAGTTCCTCTGTGGCGACCCCTAAATGGTAAAAGCCGAAAGACAAACAACAACATTATTCAGAAAGTGCCAGTTGCTCTGTGTTTAAGTAGCAATGCTTTCATGACCATCAGGTAAGCTTGTCTGTGACAGTAAGATGCAAGTAAGTTTTAATATGCATACTGTTAAAGAATAACCAACATTGAAAGCCTTTTTTGTTGTTGCGATGCAGAGAATACTTACATAACTAGATAACGTATAAGCCTTGGATACTGAAATGCATATGACAGTATTTGTAATAAAGGACAGGATTACAGTATTTTAAGAAGCTCATTACCTTTGTTAGAGACTTGCAGTCATCTTTGCAGGCTTCACCCGTATACTAAACAGAATGCCAATCTATCATGTGTGATCCATAACCTCTGCAGTAATATTTTAAGCAATTTATCTTGAGCTTGTTTCTTGTTTGCTGTTCATTTTTTACTTTGTTCATGTTTTCCATGAAACAAGCAGATAGCTGTTGTCAGGCAGCAGGTCTTTTTTGTCTAAGAAACATTTTTACAAGTGGGGGTGTCACAGAGATTGCTACTTTCTGCATGTTACTTGGTACTTTTATACAGCTGAATATATATTATAATTAGAACTGCAGTGCAAGGAGAAGTGGTTTGAGTTGAGTGCTGCTTGTTTTTCTTATACTTCACTTTGACTGGCATTCAAGTAATGTATTTAAAAAGTAATTTATTTTTTTCATGCCTCACAGCCTTTTTTGTTTCCATCTAGATATTAAGTAAGCTGTCATGCAGCCAATGCATTGAAATATTTTTTTTCTTCTACACTTCATTTTGTCTTGATTGGACTCTCATAATGATGGTTTGGCACCCAGGGCAGTGTATTTAATTAAAGTTCCAGTTTTTTTGGTTTTGAGCATAATTCCTTCCCTTTCGAGTTGGCCACACTCCATTCCCATTGGCCCCACCCATTCAGCTGTCTCCTGCATCCCCCCTTTGATTTGAAGTCACCAGCCATCATTGCTTTAAGCACAATGATTTAGGCAACAGAAAAATAACCTGATATCCTGTAGAGGTATTGGAGATATTCCAGAAATGTTATGAAAATTTGTATAAAGCAGAGATTCAAGAATCTCAAAGAGATCAAGAGCACAAATGGAAACATGTATGTAAGGCTTAAGTATGCCAAGGTTAGAGGTACATGGCACTCAATAATTAATATTTAAGATAGAAGGAGATGAGATAAAAAGGTGACATACAATCAAGCTGCAGGAAAGTCTCCAGAAATAGATGGCATTCCTGTGGAAGTTTGGAAGCTAGGAGAGAAGAAAGTGATAAAGATCAGAAATGTTTTGTTTAACAGTATTTTAAAAGGAAGGGAAGCATCAGCATCCTGGAAGAAAGTTGTGGTGGCTGTAATACCTGAAGAAGGTAAAGACCCATCAGACCTAGCTTTATATAGGCCCATTTCAATTTTGAAACATGATTATAAAATGTTTACGTCTACAATAGACAAAAGAATTCCAAAGGTGTTACCAAAATTGCTAGATACGGATCAATGGGACTTTGTGGAGGGGAGGAAACATTTGACAACAGTAATAAAAGAATGATGCTGCAGAGGGAAATAGAGTGTAAGAAAATACTGTTGTTGTTGGTGGGTCTTGATCCAGAGAAAGCATTTTAAGAGAGTATGCTGGGAATTTCTGAGTGAGGGAATGGAAGCACTTTTATTCTCTGATACAATAATAAGGTTAATTAGGAGGATATATGAGGGATTGGTGGCAAAAATCAAAGTGGGAGTGTTCATTTATTACAAATTGTATCTGAAAAGAAGAACTAGGATTAGGTGTCCTCTTTCCCTTTGTTATTTGCCTTATTTTTTAGAACCATTGGCAAAGAAAATAAGAGACTCGGAAATTCAAGGAAATAATTGGTATGGTAATCAAGAAAAGCTGACTATTTGCAGATGATATTATTTTGTACCTTATAAAAACAGAAAAGGACATCTCATTGTTGTGGAATATCTTGAGACAGTTTCAAGTCTTTTCGGGATATAAAACAAATTAAGATAAAACAAAGGCTATAGCTGTAGACAATGCACCCACCATAAATTGGCCCAGCAATATCCATATTTATGAGGACACAATAAAATGAAATATTTAGGAGCATGGATTAAAAGGATTATGTTATGGCAACTAAGGGTATGTGAGAAGAGCCTGAACAAAGTATAATATAAACATTGAGAAACCAAAAGCTCTTGATTACGGATATGGATAGTAAGATACAAGTTATGAAAAATGTTTTTTTGCTTGTTCCTCTAGTTTTATATACAGGTCAGGCATACATTTATCAACCAGAGGAGAGGTTGTGGCCATTAATTAATAAAGACTTGAAGTTATCTGGTAGGGGAAAAGGGCAAGGATCACATGGGATAAGTTGATCCTTCCAATATAAAAAGGCAGATTAAGATTATCTGATTTGAAGGGAAATTTTTGAATACACAGTTAAGAGTAAAACCCATAACACAAGCAGAAAGCTATAATTCAAAGAGGAAAGGGATGATGATGATGATGATGATGAATGAGGGGGTAGAATTCAAGAAATAAAGAAAAACTGGGATTTTGTGTGCAGATCCTGAAGGAGAATAAGAACAGCCATACAGAATATTATATTCATAAAGTAGAAGAAAGTATTCTAGGAGCTAAGCCAACATGAGAATGGAGAAAGGAGATTTTGCTGATAGAGATCACCACAATTAGGGTTACAGAGAATAGGCAAGAGCGGGCTGGAATTTCCTGGACAAAACTGGCAAAGGAACCAAGATATTGGGAGCAAATATCTAGAGAGGGAAAGGTAATAAAGTGGGAAGAAGAAGACAAGAAGACATTTGGACTGCAGACTAGAGACTGCCTTCCCTATCAGAGATTGATATCTGAGTGTAAGGAAAGAAAAAGGGATAGAGGAATCTCAAGTGAAAGACCTGCTCTAGTAAAGTTTTTAATTGAAGTTAGAACAGAATCTGCTATTAAAAAGGGGATAATTAGTAGGGCATATAAAATATTGCATGATAACTAAAGGAATTAATTAGAGGATATAAGAAAAGATTTAGAAGACAGATTGAATAAGCAATTCACAAGGAAGCAATGCATGGGTCAGATATTAAACTAAGTGTAAATTATTTAGGATTTCTGCTTGGAAGTGTTTGTATAAGTGTTTTTATAGCCCAAGCATACTCTAAAGAAATTTTCCTCAGGAAGATGGCAAATACTGAATGTGTGATCGGGAAAACAGCCACAGCTGGGAGCATATGTTTTGGGAGTGAAATGAGTTAGCAGACTTTAAAAAGTCTCTACAAAGTACAGAGTCAGAAATATTGGGTGAGAAAATGGGTGCAACTAGGGAAATGATTTTTGAGCTGGGATACAGGTTCTAAATTGTCTAGACATAGTAAGGCCTTGTTAAATTTAATTTAGGTGGCAGCCAGAAAAGCAGTTACTAGAAAATGAAATCAAAGTCTAATTCAAGGTGGCAGCCAAAAAAGCAGTTACTAGAAAATGAAATCAAAGTCTAATTCAACTGTATTTGAAGTACTGAATATTGTAACAAAGATATAAGAAATGGGAGTGGGATCTTTAAAAAAGGGTAAGAGTGAGTGACATAGACAAAACAGATTGTGGGAACAATGCATACAGAATAATGTTTTGGAGGAGGGGTGAGGTTTAAGGGAAGGTAGGAATTGATCAATTATATAATGTTGAATTGATAAGTATACAAAATAATATATGTGATGTACAATGTTTGTAACCTGGAATATGTTAATATGGCTTGTTTTCTTTTATATAAATGTATGATGTTCTGTAGTCCTATCTCGCCTTCATTCTTACATATGGGATCAGAGCCGACTCGGCCTATTTACAAGCTCGAAGTCTTCTAGTTGGCTCGTGGCTAGATAGATAGGTGCACCAGTACAATCCCCAGATCTTGTTTGCCGTGTCGACGAGTTCGGCTGTGCTTCTTCTTGGTCATGGTTACGTTTTTCACATTTTCTTCAAAAATTTAGATAAATCTTCTATTTTCAGTTTTGAAAGTGTTTTCTAGTATTCTATAGATAGTTAGTGTAGTGTTTGCATTTAGATAGTTAGTGTTTAGTAGAGCACCTTTGTGTGCATTTTAAGTACAGTTGGCCATTGGCCTTAGAGTACTTGGTATCCTGTGTGCCAGTTATTATTTCGTTATTATATGACTGTTTTCATACCTTTGAGGTTAGTAGTTGTAGGCACCTTTTGTGCTTAGTTCAAGCTGTGTGTTTGCTTAAATACTGTAAATAACATTTCTGTGGAGCCCCCGCTTGCTGATATTTTCTGTTAGTAGTGTTACAGAAAGAACAAGGTTCTGTTGACCTTGTTCTTTGTGTTTTCTCAATTCAGATTATATTACTGTTTTAGTGTGTGTGCAAGCCTCTCTTCTGGTTTCTGTGCCCCTTAGGTCTGTTTTAGTTAGAGGACCTAGTTTCCTTTTCTTTTCTAACTGGGCTAGGCCCATTTAAGTTAGAGGACCTAGTCCTCGTAGTGTTTCTTTACTGTTCCTGTAGGGCTAGGCCCGTTTAAGTTAGAGGACCTAGTATTCCCTCTTTCTTTCCTGTGTGTGTGTGAGATCATACTCTGTGAGATATCTAAGGAAGGCAAAGACCATAAGCCATCTGGCTTTAAAAAATGCATAAAATGCTCACAGAAGATTTCCATAATGGATGGCCACAGTAACTGCGTTTACTGTCTGGGGGCCATCCACTTACAAGAAACTTGCTTATTTTGCCACTCTTTTAGCGCCAGGGTGTTGCAAGAAAAAAAAAAATAAGCTGATTCTAAAATGTCTCTTAAAGCCCTCTTTTGAGGAAGATCTAGCTAGCTCTTCCACCTCTGCTAGATCTCAGGAATCTAAAAAGGAAAAGTCCAAATCCTCTAAGAGGCCCTCCCCAGCACCGGCTGGTGTCTCTGAGTCGCCTCTTAAAATTACTAAGCATGACAAAATTACTGTCTCATCAGCTCCACTGAGTTCGGAGCCAATTGAGAGTCTTACTACTGTGGTTACAGGCTCAGCACCAAGTAGTTTGGAGCCAACCACTGAGAGTATTCAACAGAGCCGGTCTATGGATCCCTTACCAGTCTCCCCTACATTAAAGTCACCTATACTGCAAAGATCCTGTTCTCCTACTCTGTCCTCCAGGTCTTCCAGGAGTTTATTGGAAGAAGATATGGATAGGGTAGTGCTGAGACTGCTGAAGTCATCTGCCTTACCTAAATTGTTGTTGGCTCCGACCCAGTCGGTTCCAGGGCCACTTGAGTCATCCCCCCTTCGGTGATTCCTCCTCCGGGCCATGCTGGTCTTTCAGAGTTGGAGCGTTTGGTGCTACTGGTGGAACCCTTGGTTCCAGCTCCCCCTGAGGTTGCTTCGGATCCGAGTTCCACTCTGACACTCTCAGTGAGGTCTGTGGTGTCTAGGAGCCGAAGCTCCCCGGTCGGCCCCAGACAGGGATGCCTGGAACTGAACCTCTTTGGTTCCGAGCCTTCCTCTAGGTGCATCGACCAGGGTGAGCTCGGATCCTATGTCTATCTTGGACCTGATGGCTCTGGAACCAATGGCATCCTCGGTCTCCTTGGAGCAGAGGAGGTCTTCGGAGCTGGAGAGGTTATCATTCGAGATGATAAGGAGTGTGCTGTCTTGATCATCAGCTCCTACCAGGGGTATGAACACTCTTCCCCGAAGGGCATCTACTTCAGTCTCAGCTACTACTCTCTCTCTGGACAGCAGAGACCCGCAGCCTCAGGAGCCACCGGCTGGTGGCCCCCACTCTTCTGAGACCTCCCTGGAATTTCCTTCTGAGGAGCCTCCATGAAAGAGAACATGCAAAAGGAAGCATGTAGACGCCTTTGATAAGTCTCTTACTTCAGACACTGACCTCGAGGAGTCAGAAGAGTCACCCAAGTTGTCCTCTGATGATGTCTCCTTTGTAGACATCTTGGAAATCCTTAAACAGAGGTGTGGCTGGCCCACTGTCACCCCTTCTGATGAGGAGTCAGTGTACCTGAAGGCTTTCGGGTCTCAACCTTCAGCCTCTTGGGTGTCTCCACCCTTAGCTTAGCTTGAACGGGGA
>NC_056732.1:118357533-118455033 GCF_019279795.1 Protopterus annectens
AGTAGAAAGGGTACAGAATCTGGTTCTTCAAATTCAGCATCTTCTTCCCCTATGAAAGGTCAAAGCCAAGACTATTCTGCAGCTTCTAGGGACCATGGCTTCCACCATACTACTAGTACCACTAGCCAGACTACACATGAGGGTTCTTCATTGGCTACGGTCGTCCCAATGGTCCTTTCAGCACCTACCATTATCTCATCACATACTGCTGACAGATTCTTGCAAGAAGGACCTCATTTGATGGACTCTACACAATCAGTTGACCACGGGCACTTCATTTGTTCCTTGCCAACCTGTTGCCACTGTGATCACGGATGCCTCACAGATAGGGTGGGGGGGCATTATCTAGGCAGGACTGTCCAAGGCACATGGCAAGATTATGAGGCTCACCTGCATATCAATGTTCTAGAGATGAGGGTGGTGCTCCTGGCATTGCAAAAGCTCCACAACCTTCTGCCTCTGGGGATGATTGCGATACAATCAGACGACATGTCGGTAGTATGGTAAATCAACAAACAAGGCGGAACCAGATCATACCCACTCTGTCAAGAGGCCATTTGAGTTTGGAAATGGGCTATATCTTCCCAGCATTCTTTGGTGGCAACACACATTCCAGGGACAACCAACGTGATAGCTGACAAGCTCAGCCAGGCAATCTTGATGCCTCATGAGTGGTATCTGAAACAGGAAATAGCGGAGCAGATTTTCTGCAGATGGGGACAGCCTTGCTGTGATCTCTTTGCCAGCCCAATCAATGCCAAATGCAGCAGCTACTTCTCCCTCATCTCCCCTCCGGGGTAGTCACTGAGAGATGCACTCGTTCACTATTGGCCCCTGGGTCTCCTTTATGCTTTTCCTCCCTTTCCTCTCATACCCAAGGTTATTCAGAAAGCGAAATGGCTGGGAGGCAAACTGATCCTCATTGCTCCTTACTGGCCTCAGCAGATTTGGTTCCCCTTTCTTCGGCCTCTTCTCCAAGACGATCCTTGGATTCTGGACCCAGTGCCAGATCTCTTGATGCACATGTCAGGCTCGATTCATCCCACTTTACACACCATCAATTTGACAGCTTGGCTGCTCCAGTTCCATCCCTAGTCAGGCTTCATGACTTTTCAACTTCGGTGACTCATATCCTAACGTCCTCTCATAAACCTTCCACTAGGAGACTATACTCCAGTAAATGGAGGAGATTCTCTATCTGGGCTGAGAAAAAGAATGTTGACCCTTACACCGCCTCCATTCTGGTGGTTTTGGAATTCCTGTCTGAGCTTTTCCACCAGGGATCTGCGGCTGCCATTATCAGGGTTCATTTGGGAGTGATTTCTAATTTTCATCTAGGCATACAAGATTCTAATCTAAACCTTCCTCAAAGGTGCCACTTTGTTAAGACCCCCATTTCAAGAATTTTGTGCTATCCAAATTGACGTCTCTACCCTTTGAGCCTTCTCATTCATCGCCATTGAAATTTTTGTCTTGGAAGACTTTGTTTCTGGTGGCTATCACATCTGCCAGATAGGTGTCAGAGTTACAAGTATTATCTATAAAACCCCCTTATCTGATTTTTCACAAAGACAGAGTATCTCTTCGTACTAATCCCTCCTTTGTCCCCAAGGTCTGTTCCCATAACATTTTAAACCAATCCATAGAACTTCCAGTGTTCTTTCCAAATCATTCCAACGCAGCAGAATACAGGTTTCATCAGTTGGATGTCCATAGACAATTATGTTTTTATTTGCACCGGATGAAGGAACTCAGAAAAGTAGATCAATTATTTATTTCCTTCTCCGAATCCAGGTCAGGTTTACCAGCTTCCAAAGTGACCCTCTCAAATTGGATTTCTAGCTGTACAGCTTACATTTACACCTCTGAGAGTAGAACTTTACCTTTCAAAATTAAATCTCATTCTACGAGATCTCAGTCTACCTCTGCAGCCTTTCAGGCCAGGGTCCCACTTGATAATATTTGTGCAGCAGCAACTTGGGCTACCCCTCACACATTTATTACTCATTACAAATTGGATCTAACCTCCAGGGGTAGAGCATCCTTTGGTTCCACAGTACTCAGGACTATTTTTCCTTGAGCCACCCAAGAATAAAGTGCTATGGACGCTGTCCCATATGTAAGAATGAAGGTGAGGTAAGACTACAGAACATAAAGAAGTTATGTACTCACCATAATGTTCCATGGTTTAGTCCATCTCATCCTTCATGCTTACGAACCCACCCTCCTACCCCCATCCTGGAAGTACCTGGAGACACAAAATATTGTTATCATTATTCTCTGGAGACCTTTTAGTATTGGTTTCTTTCTGTATGTTTGTTATTTTTTCTCCTAGTTAGCAGCAAACAAGATCTGGGGATTATACTGGTGCACCATGGGATACCTACCTAGCCACGAGCCAGCTAGAAGACTTCAAGCTTGTAAACAGGCCAAGTCGGAGCAGAGGATCGGCTCCGATCCCATATGTAAGAATGAAGGGCGAGATGGAATACAAACATGGAATGTTATGGTGAGTACATAACTTCTTTTTTGCTCGAAAAATACAAGAAAGCACAAACTAGTGAAAAACAGAAGAACCTCAACAAACGGAAAGGGCCAGCCACTCGTAACTTAACGCTTGAATTTATTAAACACAAAATACAGCGTTTTCGCAACCTGCATCAGGAAGCTTCTTCAGAGATATAAAATAGCGCGAGACAGCGCTTTAAATAACAAATACATTAATTGCCCAAGTATGCAAATGAAAAGAATACTTCCAATAAAAATAATAAAACACAAGAATAAAAATTTTTTAAAAATGCAATGCCCTTTCCGTTTGTTGAGGTTCTTCTGTTTTTCACTAGTTTGTGCTTTCTTGTATTTTTCGAGCAGTTTGTGTTTTGCCCTACAACACATGGAGAGCCCTGCCACACCGGTTGTGTTTGGTCAACCAACCGCTGAGACGACAGAAGTCTCTGTCTTGCTTGTACAGCTTACGCAAAAAATTGAATCTTTAAACAGCCGCTTCCAATTGTTGGAAGAAGCGTACGCTGGGCACAGGAGGAGTAACACGAACGATCATCCTAGCTGGGTAGTACCTGCTTCTTCGTTTTCAGGCACTCAAGACTCAATTCCGCTAGGGCAGAGGGTGAGAGCAACTAGCCCTGATAACGGAAATGGAACTAATGTTCGAGCCAGTCTACAACATCGACTGGGTGATAATCCTGCAGCACAAAACGAGGCACTTATTGGCGAGAGGACTGTTTCAGACTGGATTAACAATACAGGTGACTTTTTCTTGTTTGATAAACTGAATATTGACTCTTCGTCGGTGCGGAATGCTGATTTGGGAGCTGAGCCATCAGCTTCCCTTACTGACAAATTGAAGACACTTGACATTAAAACTCTGAAATTACGTAAATTACAACTGGAAGTGTCTTACTTTAGACAATGCATTTCTGATGGTATCATTCCTAAAGGGCTGAGATCAAATTTCTCTCCATCTAGCATTATTAATACTAATGCTTTTCTATTAGAATTAAAAAACTTGTTTCAGATTCAGGGGATACAGCTGATGGAATTGCTTGTGAAACATTATGAGGGGATGGTAAAATGTTTAACTGATGAAATTTGCCTACTGGATGCTGAAATTAAAAATGATGTGGCGTTTGGACAGATAAAATTTGACCACTCACGTATTTTCTCAAGCATAGATACTTATATGGTTAAACTCAAAGTTAACAAATCTAAGAAGCTGTATAGGGACAGGCTTTCCTATTCAAAAGACAATGCATTTCCTAATTTGAAAGTTAAGACAACTAATAATAGCGAAGTTAGACCAGAGCAAGTTGAGGAAGAAGACTTGGAAGGGGAGGTTACTGGTGGAAATGCTTCTGTAAATACACGTGTGGAGCAACCTTTCCGAAGAAGCAATAGGAATGCAAATAGGAGACACAACACAGGATCGAATACGAACTCAGAAATTTCTGGGCCCTCAAATGAATCCAATGTGAATAATTCTAATGAACATGGTAATAATTTTTTAGGGACAAAGAACAAACAGAAACAATACAGGGGGAACAGGAACTGGAAATAGTTAGTCATGATATTTGTGACGGATTCCCAGACCACCCTAAAATTGTTTCAAATAGGAAAGGTGATTTTTTAATTTATAATTTTTCAAGTTTGCACTTGGAACCTGAGTTGGTTGAGTTATTGGCACTTGGGAACACGTTTGTACCTTCTAGGAGATGTGATGTAGCTAAAGTTCTTTTAGATCTTAAATGTTACATCAGAAAATTAAATCTGAAATTACTTTTTAGTGGTACTGACTTCCTTTGTGAAAATAGGTTAAGACTTTCAAGTGTCTTTAACCCACCCTTGAACTTGACACTTAAAATATTTGAACACATGTGCGAATTAGATATCAGGCACATGGTTGGCTCAGGTAAAACTAATTTCAACAAATTTAATATCACCAAGGAACAACTTTCAGCCCTACGTTCTTTACGTTTTGCTGATGTTAGGGTTATAAAACCTGACAAGGGGGGTGGCTTGGCCATCTTTGAGAAAGATGACTACTGTGAACGAATGCTGAAGGTTTTACACTCTACATCTTATAGTAAATCTTCTACCAATGAGATGAATACTAGTGTAAAAAGAACTAGAGGTTATTTTCGTGACCTCTATATTAATGGTAGAATTAATGAAGATACCTTCAAGTACATTGATATTCTATATCCTAGAATTCCAGTCATGTTTGGGATCCCCAAGGTTCATAAAAACCTTGGGGATCCCCCAATGAGAGCTCTTATTGATGGGCGGGCCTCAGCGACTTACCCTTGCTCTAAGTATATTGACTCACTTCTTAGAAAATACGTTGAACAAGTGCCAACAATCTGTAAAGATTCTTGGTCTTTTCTTATGGATATTAACAACTTTGGGGAAGTTCGGGAGAACAACTTTTTAACAATAGATGTTGTAGATTTATACACATCTATACCCCATTTGGAGGCCTGTGAGTGGATTGAGCTTCTTCTTATAGAACTCGGTGCCTCCTCTAATGAGATTGATAATATTACAGAAATTTTGGACATTATCTTAACATCCAATTTTTTTGTTTTTGAAAATGAGGTTTACATTCAGAAACAAGGTGTGGCCATGGGCTCCCCTTGCGGCCTGAGTGGCCAATCTAGTTATGGCTTTTGGGAGAGGAAGTATGTGCTTTGTAATGAGGAGTGGTCCAAAAATCTCCTATTACACCCGCTTCCTGGATGATATTTTCCTTTTGTTTAAAGGAATTCCAGGAGGAAAAGTTTGTAACCTTTTTGAACAGTACAACTCCCTTCCTGAAATTTACGTATAACTTCAATATTGAAGTTATTAATTACTTGGATGTCAAATTATCAAAAAATGGCCAAAATAATTTGTTCAATTCTGTCATTTATAGAAAAGATACCTACATTAATTCATTTCTTCATTTCTCTAGCTCCCACCCAATGAGACAAAAAAGAGCTATTGTCAAGGGACAGCTTGTAAGAGCTGTCCGTATGTGTAGTGAGCTAGAGGATTTCCTTAGTGAATGTAAATACTTGAGAGGTTTATTTTCAAACAGAGGCTACCCGAATACCCTGATTGATGACTTGATAGATGAAGTTGGTCACAAGAGAGCTAGGGGTTTTTATAAACCTCTATTGTCGCCTACTCAATGTGCTTCCCTTGAAAGAATGCCAACTATTGAAAATGAAGGAACCAGCCTGGTCAGTATAGTGGATGATCCCCCTAGGGTAGCGTTGTGCAGTTTCATTACAACATTTAATATGGACTCAGGTTGCATAATTGACATTCTGTTCAAGAATTGGGCTGTTATTACCAATAACAGTAGTTTATTCGAAAAACTTGGGGAAAATTTTTAGCGGGCAAAATATTAAAGACCTGTTACAAGCTAGTATGGTAGTTAGCTCCACAGCTAGAACCAAGGGGTCTTTTGCATGTGGTTTTTGTAAATATTGTATATACATTAAAACAGGTGGCTATTGCTCAGTAGTTAATAGCAATAATAAATATTCCATTCTTCATAGAATTGATTGTAATACTAAATCTATTATCTATATAGCGTACTGTGTGTGCTGTCCTGCCTTCTATATCGGTAAAACCGATAGAAGGTTCAAGGACAGAATATACCAGCACTTGTACGCTATTAGAATTGGAAATACTGAGAATGCACCTGCCAAGCATGTTGGTCTTTGCCCTGGCCACTCGTTTCTATTTATGGGTGTTGACCACCTACCTGAATCTTACAGAGGTGGACCACTTTCTTTGAACCTGGAGGTACGTGAACTGTTATGGCAACTTAAAATGAATGCTTTCAGTACCCCAGGTTTGAATGAAAGTTGCAATATTACACCCTTTTTGAAATTAAAATCACATATGAGGTGACATACTTGGGGTCAACTCTGCTGCATGGTTTATTTGATTATGGTTTAAACCTTTTAAGTTTAAGTGGCTTCTGCTTATAAGAAGTAATCGTGCCTTATAAGGTTATGTAAAATTTTTGCATTAACAGGGGCATACAAAAAAGTCCTTGTTTTTAAGGCTTTTTAATAGTGATCTGTGATCTGTTCATTACTTTGGTGACGACAGAATGGATATATCTACAGCTGCCATTATTTAAAAACAAAGTATACAGCTGCTGTCATAATGTTATGTGATCCATTTACTTAGTGCTCTTCGTGTTGCTCATTTTTATTAGCTTGTGGTTTTCTTGCCAATAGTGTTGCCAGTTAATATACATATGCTTTACTGCATTTTTAAAAAATTTTTATTCTTGTGTTTTATTATTTTTATTGGAAGTATTCTTTTCATTTGCATACTTGGGCAATTAATGTAGTACGTTTTACGTACATGTTATTTGTTATTTAAAGCGCTGTCTCGCGCTATTTTATATCTCTGAAGAAGCTTCCTGATACAGGTTGCGAAAACGCTGTATTTTGTGTTTAATAAATTCAAGCGTTAAGTTACGAGTGGCTGGCCCTTTCCGTTTGTTGAGGTTAACTTCTTTTTTGCATATGTCTTAAGTGATAATTAAACAAAGCTGTTAAAATAGATAAACACAAAACACACATACCCACAAAGGGGTTAAAAAACAACTCATCTTTTTGCCATCTTATGTTGCACAAAAAGTTGGCAGAGTGCAACATTGATAGTCATATGTATTTATAGAGAAATTACACTTCCTGTCCTATGGTAAAAATGAAGAAAAATCCTTGAACATGCTATGATTCTGCCATCAGTCATGACAATGAGTTTAGCACCGAAGTGCATCATCAGGCAAATGTACAACACAGCTAAGCAAATGTCATTATTATAACTGTTTTGATGGCTCAGTGTACCCATAACATGATTTCTGCTGAGTCAGTGTACCAGCTGGGGTACTTATGACCCATGGGGGATTAATATCCACTCTGCAAATGTCCTACATATCCCATATATGTATCTTTTCTTAATGATCCTTACATCTGACAACTTGGTGAATGTGACTATAAAAACCTTGATCCTAATTCCTTAGATCTTTTTTCCCATTCTTGCTATGACTCTGCCATTTCCCTGACATGCGTGTTTTATGACCCCTTTTACTCTGACTACTTCAGTGGCTCCTTGTGCTAATGTACTGCTATGTATTATATCAATATATAAGGGATGAGTTCAAATTTGTTAATGCCTAACATCCTTCTTTAACCCACCTCCATCCTGCTCAGTTCTTATCTTCTCACTTGTGTAGTCCCCCCTACTTGCTGCCCTTTTACATTTCTGTGGTATAACTTTTCCAAACTTTACTCTTGTCAGAAATGTATTGGCACATCACACATATGTCTAAAAAGATCTTACAAAAGAACAAAAATCATCTTTCTATGGTCATATATTGCATGACAGTTGGCAGAGAGCAATGTTGATGGCCATATATAACTACAGAGAAATGACACTTCTTGTCCTATGACAAAAAATGGTGAAAAATCCTTAGAACAAGCTAAAATCTTGGTAAGCATCAAGCAGCAGAACTGACCATCAACGTGCATCACCAAGATATACTGAAATAAGGTGAAATTGATAGTTTTACTGTTGTAGCTTACATGGTACATTATAGTCATGAAGTGATGTGTACACTGTCAAAACTCTAGGTGGAGGGATTTGATCCCCTGATGGTTATATGTTGTTTAACCATGTTCATTTTTCAGTCTTCAAAATAAACTGACATTGATGTTATCATGACTTCTGCAGGTCGGTACATCATGTTACTTTATTGTATCCTACCTCTCCTGTGTAGATTTCCCTTGAAAAGCATGTTTTCTGACAACTTCATTATAAGTTCCTCTGTGGCTTCACTTGCTATTATACTCATTTAGAGAATATCAGTTTGGTAGGCAGGGGTTCAAATCCACCAAGTTCTACCTTGTTTCAGTGTGAAAAACAATCTTTAGTTACTTATTGTGCAAATAAGAACTAAGGTAAATATTATATGTATATGCAGCAGTTTTGTAGTGATGTGTATATTGCAATACCCTGGGTGGAGTGTTTTCATTACTTGATGGTTGTTTGTTGTTTTAAAATTTTCAGTTTTCATTTGTCAACAATGTTCTAACATTCCTCTGAAATATGTTTTTTCAGAAACTTTTCCTATGAGTTCTTCCATGGCATGCCATGCTATTACATGGGTCTAGAGAATATCAATAACAAAGGCATGGGTTCATTTCCATTCAGGTACATATTTTTCTCTTTCTATCATACGTTGCATTCCCCTCAAACTAAACATTCCTGTTATTAAGATGTTAATTTGGTGAGGGATTTTGGCACTTTGTAAACAAATTCATATATGGATTCATGTACCACTGTTGAGCTAAGAATCTGAGAAATATGGACTGCTATCTCATTTCCATCTGACTTATTCTTTGGTGGTTCACCTTGCGTTCTACCCTTTACTTGCTTCCCCTTTCCATCTCTGTCCTATACTCACATTTCTAACCTATAATACAGTCAAAACTTAAATGGAAACTGTGAAGAGTGGGTAAAGATAGACCAAAAATCAGCGTTAAAACAACACAGAATTCCCCAAAAGTTAAAGTAAACGCTGAGGTATAACGGATTCACAGCAAGCACAATGCCAAAGCCAGTAGAGGTAAAAGTAACTGCATTTAATGTTCAACAAAAAATTCACACATTACATTAAGCGCTTTCATCCACACTAAGGTGGACTTCATCAGAATAAAATACACCATTAAATGTGCATATAAATACCCCATTTTGGCACCAAAAATTCACAAAATACTTAAAATTTAAAGTGAACCAGTGCCAGTAAACAAGTACCAGTAAACAAGCACTATATAGAGTTCATCATCTGAACTCACCCCTACTAATAATATATACCAAAGTGTGTATGAGCCACACATCATATAAATATTGCATATGTTATATGTGATAAATAAATCAAATAAATTGACTGCATGTCCTGCTTTAAAACTTCCACAACTGTAAAAAATGTAAAATATAAATACAATATATAAATACAAAAAATGAAATATATATATATATATATATATATATATATATGTGTAATAACATCAATTCTTTCTGGTCCAAGAACTATTTTGTAATATTGTATTCAAGCTCTCCATAATACCTACATCATATAACATGAATAAGTAAACATGTTTGTGTAAAAAACAACTAAGCAATAAAATAGTGCTCTGTGAACACAACCACATAAGGGAGACTAGTGTAGTTAATGAATTAACATAACTGTAATATAGGTTTTATAGTAATTTATTTGTTTAGTCCAGGTTCCCTTGCTGCATCAGTTAATATTTGCCACTTGATTTCATTCTTGCCAAGAAGTGCTTTAAAATTACCTCCCACGTGGTCCTAAATTAAGTTGATCAAGTATTGCAAATTTAAATATATGTTTCTCCATATTTGACTATATGTCTATATAAGGTGTTATTCATATCCCTCTTTCTTATACTATATAAATGATCGTAAATTCTTTTCTTAAATTGCCTCTCTGTTTTGCCTATGTAGTAGCTGGGACAAGTCATGCATTTGGCTAAATATATAATGTATTTAGAATTACAGTTACCATATATGAAGTTAATTCTAGTCCTATTAACATTTTCTAAGACTAATCCTTCAGCCTCTAATATAGCATGACATTGCCCACAGCTACCACAATGCTTAGTATGTTTGTTTGGATCACTTCTTACTCTTGATATTGATCCATTCTCTAATTTACTCTGAATGTTTGCACCTATTTTAGGAATGAACACTGGCGTATCACCTATGATCTTCCTTATTTCTTAATAAAGCCCATGGAATAAAACAATATTACCTAATCTGTTAAGGGAAGAAATATGACAAGAATGCATTATTTTATGGCAGGCCAGTTTTCTAAAGTTTCAGGCACAAACAACCCCCAGTGCATGCGTGAGCACACACACACACACACACACACACACACACACACACACACACACACACACACACACACACACACACACACACACACACACACACACACACACACACACACTGTGTCTGTATCTGAGGTAATGTCATACTAAGCATCCAAGCTAAACACTTTATTTCCACACTAGCATTTTTTTAGCCAATAAAAAAGAAATTATGTCCTTCCCTTTCTAGTTGTGATTATTTAAGCACTATATTTAATATCAATAACTTAATAACTCCTGATGGAGGGCTCTTGCTGGCTCAAAAGCTTGAGTAATTGCAGACTTAAATTGTTCCAATAAAAGGTATTAAATCATTTGTCAGTTCCAGTGTGACTGTGCTTTTAGTCATACTTAGAAATTGTGATCCACAAAGAAAGTGCTTGTGATATGTTATGATTGCCAGGAATGTTAGTGCAAATTGAACAAAATGTTCAGAATCATTGAATGTGCAATGCATATCATAACAATAATCCCAGAGTGGAGATGAGTCGTTATTCAGTACTTGTCTCAGTTTTTCTACTATGTGTAAGTGATAAGCATACTTTATTTGTAATGTTTGTTGAGATTGTGAAGTTAGCAGAAACTACAGGTAACAGTATGATTAATGCATTTAAATCAGTGTTTTAAAGACGTGGAATACATGAAGTTACCATATGAGATAACAGCCTGTAGCATGCCAGTATGAAATGCAAGAAAATTTTCAGAATAAGAGGAGTTCCATCCAGTAACTCCCTAGTCATTGTCCAATGGTCAAGCCTAGAGAACAGTTCAAATTCTGAAAATTCTCATAAGAAATATCTCAGCATTAACAGCGACTGCTTTGTAGATATCAACTAGATCTGCTGGATATAGAAAAACTACCCTGCACCGTGTAAGTCTATTGCCAGTTCAAATACTTATGTGTCATAGACTAAAATGTAGAATACCCACTTCTACATCTTTACTTCATCCTTAAACATGATCTGCTTTAATGACCGACCAAAAGAAAATCATTCCAGACAAGAATACATGAATATTCAGTTCATCTATGACCAAAAAATCAAGACACCTATTTTCCATAAAGGATGGGGATAGACTGAAAATATAGTGAGGTTCCACAGAAAAGCAGCCAGGAGGAATACCTTTGAAGGACTGTGATCAATCTAAATCCTTAGCTATTTGTACTGGGATCAGGAAGTTGTAGAGTAGAAATCAGTGCCATTTGTTTGTTTCTATCAAATGAGTGGGAGGCTGGCATAATGGTTAAGGTGTTTAACTTACAGACGCAAGGTGCAGGTTTTCATTCTCACATTAGGTAATTGACTAGGCTTAACATGGCCCACAAAGGCAGTTAGCCTAGTACTAATCTATGAACCTATGAACATGCCTTCTGCTTTCTTCTAAGAACAGGAGGGAACAAACTCAACAGAGGAAGAATACCCTCCACAGCTCGACAAGCAAATTAGATATCTTGTTAGGTCCACTAAAGCTAACTATGAATCTAAATTAGCATTCCTTGCTAAAGACAACCACAAGGCATTCTTTAGCTATGCTCAAAACCTAAAGGTGAATGCCCAGCTGTGTGCCAAACTTATAGCGGATGCTACCACTCAGACAGAACCTGACAATACTGCTAACCTTCTAGCTGACAGATCTAGCAATAACTTAATGCCCCTGTCTCCACCCATCATACCTCAAAGAATTCCTGACACCAGTCCTGTACTGAGCATCTCCAAAGAACAGGTCATACAAGCACTCTCCAAGGCCAAAACACAGCCTCTATGGGACCAGATAACATCCCAGGCTGCTAAGTAAACAATCTAAAATAAGACCTAGCAGATCCACTTGGCACACTCTTTGACCATAGCTTGAAAACAGGCTTTGTCCCAGCAGAGTGGAAAACAGCAACAGTAATCCCCTTACACAAAGGGGGTTCATCAACTGACCCTGGTAACTATTGACCCATAAGTCTAACTAGCCTTATCTGCAAGGCCATGGAAAGAATCATCATGGCCCTTATCCACAAGGACATAGGCAACCTTCAAATTCTCAACCCAACTCAGTTTGGCTTTGTCAAGGGCAGATCTTGCTTATTAAACCTGGTGGACTTCTTTGAGAATGTCACCAAAGCCTTGGATGAGGGCAGAACAGTACATACCACATATCTTGATTTGGCCAAGACTTTTGACACAATCCCCCATTCAGGCATCCCAGCTGGGGATAAAGTCATGCATTACTAGATGGGTAGCTAACTGGTTTACCGACAGAATGCACACTGTCAAAGTTGAGGAGACCACCTCAACCAGTAGACTAGTTACCAGTGGGGTACCACAGGGATCTGTGCTCAGCCCTGTACTGTTTGGAATCTATTTCTCCAAAGTTCAGGCTAAGGAAGATGGCCTGTGGCTTACCAAGTATGCACCCAGTTTATAGTCACTACAATCACAGAGGCCCCAAACAATGTTAACATATTACAAATGGGCTGATGTAGAAAAATAACTGGTACCAAATCCACAGACTAAAACTTAATGCAGAAAATGCCTCATTATCCCCTTTGGCAAAGAAGTAGCCCCTGAAAATTATGATATAGATAACACCCCCATTAAGTTTAGACTCAGTGGTGCAAGACTTAGGAGCACATGTTGATAGCAATCTAAACTTCGACACCACATGTCTCTAGTGGTGAGGAAAGCATTCTACATTGCGCACCTCATAAATAAGGGCATCGCATCCAAGACCAGGGAGGTTATTGCTCCATGGTACTTGAGTCTTATCAGATCACTAATTAAGAACAATGCTTCCTTCTGTATGTACCGCACCAGACACCTGCAGCAACTGGAGTAACCACAGGTTTCTTTACAAGAGAATCCAAGGCCTCCAAAACATGACATACATGCATAGACTGAAAGCTCTGCCATTGTACTCTATATCATACAGGTTACAGTCTTGTACCCTGACCTAAAGAAACTGCTGCATATCCGAAAATGAAAATGGGAGAAGAATAAACTGCTCTAGGGATCTCAACTAAGACTGTGACATTAACAGAACATGCTGGACAGACACATGTATCTCCCCGTGATTACTACTCCTCTGGAATAAGTTTGCCACCATGTGAAGCAGAGCTCCTCAATGACCCTCTTCAAGCGCAACCTTAACAAATGCATGGGTGACTGTAAATTCACTCCGGGGGGGGGGTGACACCAATGTCCCTCATGGACAGGGGCAGTCAGTGCTAATCACATAATTGCTCTGCTAACAGTGACCATATAAATATGGTCAATAAGGGTACTCAGGATTTTTTTGCACATCTAGGCTTGTAAAGACCCCGGGGTCATTAGCCTAGTAACCTCCAATGAACCTCTGAAAAGACTAGAGAGAGTTTTTTAATGCCTTCAGCCAAGAAGTAGGCAGAAAAGTGTCTAGAGAGACATCTGAGAAGGTGTCTTAAGATCCATTTTCAGAAGTGTCAGTGGCTAAGTAACACATTGTTCATCTCAGTTCTTAGATAAGTACTAGGCAAACAGTCTGCAGATTACTATAAGACTAGCCAATAATCCATATTCAAAAAAAACCCTCCAGCCTCAAGGAGGGCAATACAAGACAGATCTTGGGAGAATTAGCAGCTGCCCATCCAGTTATCTAGGTTTTTCTGGAAGCTAGTGAGGGTGCAACTCTGCTTGATGTGTAGCAGAATTTTGTTCACTCTTATTCATTATCTCTATTTGTTGATGAAGATTTAGTTCCTTTAACCTTGTATTTGAGGAGCCATTTGCTCTCTGAAGAAAATGAAGGTTAAATAGGGTTGGATTTTTCATGGCTCGAAATGTTAGACACAGATCCCCATGTAGAAGTCTGTATGAAAAATGAATATATAGAGAGGGCTACAAGTCTGTCCTAATAACGAAGATTTATGAAGCCACTGATCTTATTAGTCAGGGACGTCTGAAGTCTCTTCAGCTGAGTTATGTGTTAATACAAATATATGATCAAGGGCCTTTAGATTCAATAATAGTCTGATGAAATATGAGTGAAGGGAGATTAGGACTTCTCTGGATCTAGAAATGATGCCTTATGAAATTGGATGATCCAGATAGAAGGCTGTCCTTAACACTGATGTGGCATGATGGTCAAAAGAGAAGGACTTAAGAGTGCCTAGAGCTCTCATGGCACTGACTGATTAGAAGGGTATTTCATGTATATGATATGGGAAAATGCTTCTGTACCAAAATACATTTCTTCACATTTAATTTGAGACCCTTTTCCAAGTACCAATAGTTAACATGGTCTAACCCATGTTGGAGCAATTGAGAGTCAATGGAAGATCAAATAATTCACGATGTACTGTCATCTGTAAACTTACATAACAAAAGGCCAGAAAGTGTTGGCCTGAAAGCCTAAGAAACAGATGCCAAGTAGGAATGGACACAGCACTAAGCCCTGTGGTATACCACTCGTAACTTTTGTTCTTTGAAGAGTGACACCTATAACTTTAATCACACAGATTATTTCAGATAGCCAGTTAACCAACCACTGCATAATATAACACTTTATATTCTGATTTCAAAACTTGTCAGTAATGTCTGCATGAGGAATAGTGTCAAATGCCTTGATTGGGTCCAGATACGCTGTAAATATTGCATAACCACTCTCCAGTGCTTTGGTGACCTTTTTCAAAGAAATTAAAGAGGCAAGACCTTCCTTTGACAAAGTTTAATAGATGAGGGTCTGAGGTTAACATATTTTAAAGTTCATATTAATGAGGTCTGAGATAATGCATTCCAGACCTTTACATATGATGCTACTGAGACTAATGAATCAATAATTACTAGGGTCTGTTGTTGGGCCACCCTTGTACAATGGCATTACAATGGCTGTTGTCCAGACTTCGTGAATGTAACTGGTGGAGAGGCTTACATTAAAAAGGTTAAGCAGGGTTTCAGATAAGCCATATTTACAAGTGGCAATCAAGTGACCTGGTATGTTATCTGGAGCAATGGATAAGGTGTTCTTATGTTTGAGAGGACTGACAGTTCCTATTAAACAGTAATTAAAGCAGGAGGCTGTGACTGAGGGATCTGTGGAACAGCAATAACTGTGGCTGGAGTATAACTTGCACTAAATTTGTCAGCTAAGATACTAGCTGTTTCCTTTGGTATTATTATAGACTAGCTCTGAACATTGTTGAGTTTTAGTTCTTAACTTCCTGGCACAGCTAAAGAAAGACTTGTAGTTATTTTTGGTGTTAGTGGCTATTTTAAGTTCACATTCAGCTTTTAAGCTTTCTAATGATTCCCTGAAGTATTTTACTAATTTGCTTAAGTGTGCTTTTAAGATCATTAGAATGGGATTTCTTATAAACATTTAGTAATTTATTTTCTTTGTTATATTATTTATTTGGGTCTACATCATATACTCAGAATTTCAAAATGTCAAACACCATATGTTCGAACTTGGAATTTCGAATATTGAAAACATCGAACGCTCAGAATAACAAATTTTTTCCCAGGGAAAAAAATTTGCTGTTCCGAGAAGCATACACCCAACACAAGCACACCAAAATAAATAAACCACACACATACATTTAACAAAACCCAACCCCACACTAAACCACACATACATTACTATCCACTTACCTTAACCTGCACCCTAACCCTAAGGTCCGTAACTATCGCACACATACCCTACAAATCTATACACAAACAAACTTGTTAACTGTATGTGTGTGTATTAATTAAACACAACCCTACACTACACCAAGATTTCGATGTTCCAGGGCTTCGCTATTTTCACCATTCGATATTTTGGGTTTAATGTTTTCACATTCGGCGTTGTACCTCTTCGGAATTTTGATACAGACCCATTTATTTATATGGGTATTCCACCACAGAGATTAAAAAATATGTATCAGTATATTTGGTGCAGCTAGAGACCCCAGGAACTACAGGCCCATCAGTCTGACAAGTCTGATATGCAAAGCCATGGAATGAATTATCATGGAAATGATCAGCAAGGACATTGTTAACCTAAAGACACTGGACTGACCCCATTTTGCCTTTGTTAAGGGAAGGTGTTGCCTACTCAACCAAGGCTGTCATTGTTTTCAAGCTATGATCAAAATATGTCAAGAAACTGGATATGTTTGCTCAACATTAATATTTCCAATAGTCACCGTGTTGAAGACAAAGACTGTATTCATGATGTCCCCCGGCTTAAAGTATTCAAAAAAGTATTCCAAGAGATGACTGGATAGGTGTCCCAAGACACACTTCCACAGGGAGTCCAAAAGGAGATTAGAATTTGTTTAGGTCCAGAACATGCAGAGACTGTTTAGTGACTTGTTAACAGATATGTTTCTAGTATATTAGCATTAGGAGTGCATGCCATAAAATTCCCTAAGTGTCTGAGGTTTGGAAGATTGATCAGAAAGCAAGTTGTCTATTCAGATGGGTCAAAGGACTGAAAGTAATAAATATATCTCAATGGTACTGGAATATTGCTATTGTATTAATAAAGCATTTTGGCCTTGTACCTCATGAAATGAAAAATGTGTTGCTATGCACTAACAGAAATCTTTCATACAGATATACATTCATATGTAAAAATGTCTGTTAGAAATGTTTATAATGTGTCACACTCTACCTCAAAAGATGGGAAATATGTATCTGAAACCGGAGGATTGCATGCATGTGTACATATCTTTAAAAAGGAATGGTACATCCAGCCTATTGTAAGGTCTGCTTTCCCATGCAGTACTGTTGAGTCTTAAAGTAACTGCTGATGAAGCTCCCAGTATGCAGTTCTACAAGTCATCACATTACTATATTTTTAAAATGAAATGCTACAGAAGCTTTATAGTCTGAGAACTCACCTCAGGTCTGTTCACCATGGACAGTAATACCAGGCAACAGAGCCCTGAACTTCAGTGACAGTCAGAACCCTCTCCACCATAACTAGGTCCCCAATTCCAACTGATACCTGATTTTACATCAAGTTAAAGCAGGCTGTGTTAAAGACATTGAATTCAACTATCTGATGTTGAGTTCTCCAGTCGCTATTCTCCATATGAAATCACAACCACATAAGTTCATATTTTCATCACTGGCAGTGAAATTTTTACTGTCTGATTTTATTTTTAATCCATGACCGTTGAGTTAGTATATATAAGTGAGGAAGTGGGGTGCTGGAAAGCTTACCCATCTGCAAAAAACACTTTTTTTATCACATTATGTTTGAGCTGACGGTTTTGATTGGCCTGTTACTTTTGCTTGAAGCCTTGTAGAATTAACAGATGTTAAATCATAGCAGAACCTTCCAAACACAGAGCAGTATGTCACATGCAGTATAGCTATGCCTGTATGTCCCACAAGCTGGATCTATGGCCGTATATAGTGGGCTACTAGACTTGAAAATTCCCTCCCAAACCCATATGTAACACAGTACAAACAAAATTTGGTTCATGGCCTTGTACCCTGGTCTGGACACATAAATGCCACCCATTTATCTGTATGTAACAGTACAAAAATATATGGTCTATGGCCATGCACACAGAACTGCTACTAATACAACTGCACTTACCTGCACATGTCTGCAAAACAGTACTGCTAATCCACAATGAAAGTATAACAATGAGCAGACATTTTTGCAGTGACGCAGCACTATTTGTATGCAGCCAGTACTAGCATTTCATAATTCTTATTGCTTGCATAACATTTGCTACATTAGTATGGCAAAAGGAAGAGAAAGGCACCAATTATATGCAGCTAGGCTCATCAGGATGTATTTGACATTTCTGACATCATGCAATAGTTACAGGATGCCAAACCACATGATATGAGTTCTAAGCTCCAGCACAAGTTAGAGGTGACAAATATCTTGAAGCTATACATGTTACTTCACCCTCTTTCAAAATATTAGACATTCCTAATTTTCTTTTGAAGTAGATTTGTATATACATATTGGTATTTAAAAACAAAACAAGTCTGTGCACTGCATACAACATCTGTGGACATTGCATTTTGAAAACATAACTGCAGTACAATGATGTTTTTTTTAAACAAAGGTGTTTCAATATTTTAATACTTTTCTTAGTTTCATTGTTTTAAGTACAGACAAAAAAATCATTAATGCAACAGCAGCACACCTATCGTAAAATGGAAATGAGTAGGCTTTTTTCCTACCATCTGAGTACCTTGAGGCCCTCACTATCGATCTAACATACTTACAGAATTTGTTAAATTCTATGGACTTCGCTTCTGATACTGATGTACAAGGAACTGATACAGATGGTTTCCCATCATACCTAGGGAAATTTGTGCCTTGGGCAGTCCCCTGCTATGGGGACTCCTCAACCCACATCCCCCAAAAAGCTCCATTAACTTTCTGATTGTTCCCATTACAGTCTCTTAAACAGCCACAGCTGTTTATGTGAAAGATCAATATTGCTACTGAATAATACAGTAGTTGGCAGTGCCAGTACTTCACTTCTGCTTTGACAATAGCACCAACAACAGCTTGCACCTGGAGCAGACATCCTCTTCGCCCTACCCTAGCTATGCATCTACCATCAGCCACTCTATCAGGATGTTCTGGACTATGGCTTTAATAATTGGCTGTGTGACTGGTGTCATTATAGGAAAGACAAGTTGTCTGGTAAGCCTTTCTGCTTTGCCAGGGATAGTCTGCGTCTCTCTTACCAAGACTTTCACATTCTGGCTAAAGGCTTTGCAGCTCCCTTAGTGCTGTATTTTAGGCAGAGTCCATCTCCTGGACATTCCCAATCTAGTAAATTTTAATTTGTAACACATTAAAGTGATTGTACCTAATGTCTGAACTATATATAAAAATGCCTTAACTTTCATCTCTCCTACAACCTGAACATATTTATGTACAACATAGACATGGTCTCAAAACAATAAACATATTCCCGATATTCCTGGATTTAGTACCTATTGTGTAGTCTAACCTACTGGCTACAGTGGAGAAGTTATCAGTATTTGTCAAAGATATGGTCACCTCATGACAGATTCCATGGGATACTACATTTGAACTTATAGACATCCTAATCACCCTAAACAAAATTAATTACTAGTTCATGGCTAGCTCTAGAACATCCTCTATTTCCCCTTGTGAGTATTATTTATTTATGCTTTGCTGATCAGGTTTGTCCCACTAAGCTAGTAGCCTCTATTTACAGGAGACATGAGGTGGTATTTATACTATCAGGGAAAATTTGGGGAGAGAATTAGGGAACTTCCCCTACTTTTATGATAGGTGCCTCTTTTACATCTGTCTGAGCTGCCACCAACTCAAGTAGATGTGGCCTTGGTTTAGCATCTCATCTGAAGGGCAACACACTCAGGAATGCAGCAACCCCCCCATGCTTCAATGCAGTATCAGTGACTGATCTACCTACTGTGGGGATAGAACCTACAGCCTTCTGCACCAAAGGTGAGGGTGCTACCTGTTGCTCCACTGTGATAGATGCATAATAGCTACCTTAACACCTTAGCTGAAATCCCCATTAAACATAGCACCTTTCCACATGGGGACTTCAACTGTCCATCAATAAACTGGCTTATCTATACTGCCACTAGCTGGCATACCCAGTGCTTCCTTGACATTAACTGTTTTTACAAGGGGCTTAGCGTGTATAACCATCCTCCCAGGGACTTCAATACCCTTGGTATTATACTCACAAATATGGTGATTTATTGTATACCTCCATATGTATCATCTTACCTTGTTAAATCAAGCCATAAATCAGTGATCTTGTCATTTAAAGTTTATAATATTTCCTCTGTAAGTAGCCCTCTGTTTAGGGACTTCTCAAAAGCAAACTGTCTTCAGTTACTTGATGAACTAAATAAATTATGCTGTAATCCTCCTCAGATGGATTTCATTGCCAAACCTTCTACCTATGCCTCTAACTTCTCCTCCCACTTAAATAGATTCATAGGTTTATATTCATAGGTTTATACTAGACTAACGAACACCAGGGTCTTTACAAGCCTAGCCATGCAACCCAACCCACTTTTGTCCCCAAGTTCCTTGGACACCTATATGGTGGAGTATGTTAGTAAAGAGGTAGTTAAGGGTTAAGGGAGGGGAGGGTTAGTTGGGAATGAATTTACTCACTGTTGACTGTCCATCAGAGACAGTGGGCCAGACTGTTGGTGAATTTGCAATACCACATCCTGTGATGAAGATTTCTTTTGAATAGGGTCAGGGAAGAACTTTGCTTCACATAGCTGGGGAGCTTATTCCATAACACGGGGTTCCTTTGAGATACATACTGGTCTCTCCAGAATGTTCTATTTGTGTCACAAGCAAAGTTTAGATTCTTGGAATCTAGTGTTTCTGAGACTGTTTGTTTTGCAGATGTGCAAGAGATCCATCAGAGCTGGATCTGAGGACTCCTTTATATACTAGACATAGATCACATCTCAGTAACTTGTAGGAGGCTGAGTGCAGAGATGGGACCTTAAGACAATCTGTGTAGGACAGGGTATTCATATCCTGGTGAGGAACTGTCACTTTCATGTCTGAGACACAATAAAGAGTCTTCATGGTTCTGTTTAAGCAGCTTTATTTCATACAAACACATTACTATTGTTGACTATTGACTGTAACTTAAGTAACTAATATACAATTAGTAACTATGGTCATGCATGCTCACTCCCTGGCTGCTCCTTCAAAATGGTACTAGGGGTATGCACGTGTGCGGGTTATATAGGTGCATGTGCAGCCTTGCAAGCTTCTTAAAGATAAAGCACCCACTTTATACTATGATCTACAGGAACCTTTGAGGGCATTCCAACCATTGCAAGTGCCTGGTTAGGTGCATGCCAAAGGGGGGTATTGTACTGAATGATGGGTCTGATAAGGGCTGACTAGAGTGGTACTATAACTTCCTTGGGCCTGGATGGCATAGCCTTGCTTATGGGTTGGGTGACATAGAATTATTTTCTTACTATGTTGGCTACATGTTGGTTCAAGGCCAAATTACTGTCTACATATGTTCCCAGATCTATATTTGTTGTGTCAACTCTTAGGGGTGTTTTATTGATGAAGTAATTAGCTTGTGCGACAATTTCCCAAAGGGTGCAATAATGCATTTCTTTGCATTGACTTTTAATCTTTGACTTTGGGTCCAGTTATTTGTCTGTGTTAGTCTAGTAGGATGTTGGTGTCATGGGGACTCTATGATAGCTCTTAATATGAAGCCATATGTGAACTTGGTGAGCCACTGGCCTTTGACATCAGCCTCTTCTGAGAAGTAGATGCTAAACAGGAGCAGACCCAACACTGAGCCCTGGGGTACTCTGCTGGTGATCTGTCTCCTGGTGGAGGTGGTCTCACTAATGTTGACTTCTTGGGTCATATCTGTCAGCCAGCCAGCAATCCAATTAGTTATGCAGGGATCTATGCCTAGTTTTTAGAGTTTGTCAACAAAACCTGATTTGGGGTATTGCCTCAGTTGGGTCAAGGACAAAACCAATTGTAAAAACAAGCCACCCTAGTGGAATCACAAAATCATTAGTCTGTACAACAGAAGGAAGAAAAACATGGCAAAAATTAGGAGATGCAGCACTTAGCAGGATAAAAGCACTCTCATCAAACTAAACAAACAACTCAGAGGACAAATAAAGTCTACCAAAGCCAAATTTGAGGTAAATGTGGACTCCCAGGCCAAGGACAACCGCATTCCTTAGCTATGTCCACAACCTCAAAGGCCGTACACTATTGTGTGCAAAGCTCATTGTAAATAGAGCCACATATACTAAGACAAAAGATATAGCAAACATACTGACCAATAAATTCAGCTCCAAATTTATCCCTCTCCCCCCCTCAACCTTCCCACAGGAAATATCATCAAACATAATTCCCCTGATATCACTAGGGAACAGGTCCTTAATGCTCTAAGTCCAGAACACTACATCCATGGTCCCAGGCAATATCCCAGAATGCCTTCTAAATAGCATGAAACATGACCTATCAGGCCGTCTTGAGTTGCTATTTAACTATAGCCTGCAAACAGGCTTTGTGCTGCATGAATGGAAAACAGCAACAGTCATCTCTCTGCACAAAGGTGAGCCAGCTACAGACCCTGGAAACTACAGACCCATAAGTCTCACTAGTCTTATATAGAAAGAATTATAATAAAAATGATCAGTAATGATATAGTAAACCGCCAAACACTGGACCCAACCCAGTTTGGTTTCGTCAAGGGCAGGTCATGCCTACTCAACCTGGTGGACTCCTTTGTGAAGGCCAACAAAGCAAAGGATGAGGGCAACATGGTTCACACTGCCTACCGTGACCTGGCCAAGGCATTTGACACAACACCCCACTCGGGCATTGTTGACAAACTCAAGAGGATAGGTACAAACTGTTATGTCACGCACTGGATACCCAACTGTCTCACAGGCAGGACCCAGAAAGTTAGAATTGGGGAGTCTTCCTCTACAAAGAGGTCAGTCACAAGTGGAGTCCCTCAGGGATCGGTCTTTGGACCACTCCTTTTTGTCATTTACTTCTGTGAAGTCAAGGCCAATGTCACTGGTCTTTGGCTGACTAAATTTGCAGATGTTTGCAAATTAGGATCTGTGTCATTGAATCCCACACTGACACAAATGTTCTCCAGGAAGGGCTGACACAGACAAACAATTGGTGTTAGAGCCATGGACTAAAACTAAATGAAAATAAATGCATAATAGTATCCTTCAGGAAGTCATCAACCCCTGGTAACTATCATATTTACAACACAGCCCTTAGAGATGACACAGTAGTCAGGGACTTAGTGATACACATAGATAGTAATCTAGCATTTGACCATCATGTGTCCACACCAGTCAGGAAATCATTTTATGTTGTGCAACTTTTAAACAAAGGTATGACATGTAGTTCCAAGGAAGTCATCATTCCTCTGTATTCAGCATTCATCAGACCCATCATTGAGTACAGTGCCCCCCCCCCCCTTTGGTATGTACCTAACCAGGCATATCCAACAACTGGAACTTCCACAGAGATTCCTCATTAAAAGAATACAGGGCATAAGCAACATGTCCTGTGCAGACCACGTCAAGGTCCTATCCCTATATTCTGTCTGGTACAGGCTGTTGAGGGGAGATCTATGCCTGGCATACAGGGCATTATCAGACCCCACTCTGATGGACCTCCTGTATATCCATTAAAAAACAAAAAACAAAAAAAGAAAAACAGAATTATTCATTCTAAAGACTTAAACCTTGCCTGTGGTATAAACAGGACCTGATGGAGAGATAGGTATGTATCCCAGAGACTACCCCATCTCTGTAACAGGCTCCCCATTCATGTGAAGCAGAGTTGCTCCCTAACCCAATTCAAGTGCAACCTGGGCAGTTGGATGAGGAACAGGAAATTCATCTCTGGTTTGGCAGCAATGGCTAGAATGGATACAGGCAGCTTGTAAATTGTTCATCTCCCAAGCCCCTGCTTACACTTATCAAGGGTACCAGAACTTGTCAGAGATTTGGGATGCATAGCTAGGCTTAAAAAGACCCTTGGGGTCATTAGCTTAGTAAACACTTATGCAGGTAGGCAGTTTGCACCATTTTCCCCTCATCCATAGTCTTGGTGACCCCCTTGAAAATTTTTTTTTGCATATGGGTGAGCTTTCCAGCACCCACCTCCTTATATGTATATAGTAATTCAATGGTCATTGAGCAAGAATAAAATCAGACATTAAAAAATTCACTGCCAATGATGGAAATATGAACTGCAGTGGTAGTGGATTCATATGGAGAATAGTGACCGGAGAATTCAACATCAGAGAATTGAGTTCAACGACTTTAACACAGCCTGCTTTAACTTGATGAAGAATCAGGTACCAGTTTGAATTGGGACCTAGTTATGGTGGAGAGGGCTCTGAATGTCACTGATGTTGAGGGGTCTGTTACCTGGCATTACTGTTCATGGTGAACAGACCTGAGGTGAGTTCTCAGACTATAAAGCTTTGATAGCATTTCATTTTAAAAATATAGTAATGTGATGGCTTGTAGAACTGCATACTGGAAATTTCATCATCATTTAGTTTAAGACAGTACTGTATGGGAAAACAGACCTTACAATAGGCTAAATGTACCATTCCTTTTTAAGGATATGTACACATGCATGCAATCCTCCTGTTTCAGATAAATCTTTCCCATCTTTTGAGGTAGAGTGTGACACATTATAAACATTTCTAACAGACATTTTTACATATGAATGTATATCTGTATGAAAGATTTCTGTTAGTGCATAGCAACATATTTTTAATTTCATGAGGTACAAGGCCAAAATGCTTTATTAATACAATAGCAATATTCCAGTACCATTGAGATGTATTTATTACTTTCAGTCCTTTGACCCATCTGAATAGCTAACTTGCTTTCTGATCAATCTTCCAAACCTCAGACACTTAGGGAATTTTATGGCATGCATGTCTAATGCTAATATACTAGGAACGTATCTGTTAACAAGTCACTAAACAGTCTCTGCATGTTCTGGACCTCAACAAATTCTAAACTCCTTTTGGACTCCCTGTAGAAGTGTGCCTTGAGACAACTATATGATCATCTCTCGGAATACTTTTTTGAATACTTTACATCATGAATACAGTCTCTGTCTTCAACACAGTCACTATTAGAAATATTAATCTTGAGCAGACATATCCAGTTTCTTCTCAGCAGTGTTCAGTTCTCAGGAAGAACAATGACAACCTTGATTACTCACAATAGTTCACAATTACACCTTCTGGTCACTTCTCCAAGGAACATTCCTCTCTACTGTACAGATTTTTGCAGAATGTCTAGATTTTTGCCCCATATTTTTGGTCTGTTTCTCCTATAATTGTGTTTTTTTGACAAATCATTGAGTGTTGAAGTCAGAAAATAATGGCAGACTTTGAGTTTCAGACTTCATACCCTTCAGAAAATTCATTCTAATGCAAAATCTGTTATTCTATTAACTTTCTAAATTTGTAAGAGCAATATTTAAAACATGCCCCTATTTCTGCACCTTTGTCCCCCTGTTATTTATGGTTTTGTTCAGATTTCTTGCAATAAGATGTTGAGAGGATTTTAGAATGATTTTGTTTCAGTCTCTCATACATGATTTACATTCACAGATGTTAACAAAGACAGATTTAATGTTCTACTCTTTAAGCAAATATTCCAATAAAGCTAGTCATACAATGAAACCTAATTAATATTCCACAAATATGGACAGTGGTTCCATGCTCACACAAGCACATTTGTTGCAAATCAGACATTAACCATGGGAACAATTCTGGTAGCAAAATAATTAAATGGGAACAGAAAAAATTAAACTCAAATATAGTATAAGAATAAAATTCCACCTCCCACTCCACAAATACATACACACACACACACACACACACACACACACACACACACACACACACACACACACACACACACACACACACGCTTCAAAAGAAAGATTGAAGTAAACATTAATGAGTTGTTTACACCATGTGATGATTGTACAAGTGTTCACCTACAGACGAACTTGCTTAAAAAACTGGCAGTGACTGCACCAGAATTAATATTAAGTGCTATAATGTACATGGATTCAGTTATGAGTAGTACATCATTAAGGCATCCCAGAACTTTGCAGACGTTAGTGAGAATTGATAGAAGATAAGTGTCCTAGGTGAGTTCAGTCAGATATCACACTTTGGTGATTTTTTATCGAGAGATGGTACACCTGGTAGACCTTGGCATTCATCTCTTCCTCCACAGTGTTTTGCGTGTTATCAGTTTTGAATCCTTGTTATGCTGTTCTTCCCAAGTCTTTTTTTTCTTACTTAGTAAATGTATAGCATGACCAAGCAATGATGTATGAAACAGCAGAACTGACTTTAAATAAGAAGCTGCAGTATTTTTAGTTATGGGTGGTTTATATAGTACACAAAATTTCAAGTACCTTGAACTATAACCTTATTATTATAAACATATGGCAAGATGGTCTGCCACATCTGTCGAAATGTATGATTTTCATATCAAGTTGTAATAGGTTGAAAACAAGTTTTCCTAAAACACTAGTGTCTACCTTATATAACTGAGAAATTGCTGCAATTTCACCAGAAAGAATCCTGGGAAACAGCAATTTTCTTTTAGCTTGTTTTATTAAAATCCAAAATGCAATGAGCATTTTGATTGTAATTGTAGTGATTCCTCATTTGCCTACAATTTAGGTACATTTTGTTGTGGCATTTTGTGATTTTGTGCAGATTGTTGCAGTTTTATACATTACCACATAATCAAGGAATCAGTTTTCTAAACAATAAATTATTATCCTTATTAAATATACTCCAAAATGTTGGATATACTGAAGTTATACAGATTAGTAAGGAAAGGCAACAAAAGATATTCTGCATTCAATTTTCAAACATTTTCACCAATATAAATTTAAAAGAGTTACAAATACAAATATATCTGTGTATAATATATTAATGATTTCAAAATATTATACAGAATATATAATTCACTTTCCCTGGGAAATGGTCTCCTGGCACTGTCTTAGTATGCGCAAGGGAAATGGATTGAAATTTATAGATTTATAGGTACTTACTGGTCTATTATTTCATGAGGATCTTTAGAAGTCTAGCCTTGTATTGCCATGAAGTTTTAGCCCTCATATATTTTAAGTATTAATAACATAGCAATTTAATGTCCACGGTGGTACAGCGGTAACGTTGTTACCTCACAGCAAGAGTTTCTTCCATTCGATTCTCGGCTTGGCTTGGGAGTGCCTTCTGTGTGGAGTCTGCATGTCCTCCTTTGTTGGGTAGCGTTCGAAAGGCATGCGTGCGTAAATGGGTGTGCCTTCGTTGAAGGTTGGGCATCGAGCTGACACCTCGGCATTTCGTGAAAAAAATCTACTGCCAATCATTAGCGGACCGGAGTTCCGCTGTGGCGACCCCTTACCGGGAAAAAGCCGAAAGACAAACAACAACAATAACATAGCAATTTAAATGTTGTCCATATCCATGTGGGACAAAGATGGTAAACTAGAGGTGAATTTATGATTACCCATCCATTTATCCAGATTACATCTGAATAATGAAAGGGAAATACTGTGCTTTATGTGAAGAGGTAGGCATTTCCATAGAAATGGTATTCTCTGTGATACATACCTGTCCCTCCAACATGTTCTATTTATGTTGCAAAAGGGATTTAGATCTCCTGAGTGGGTGTTTATGCCCCCAATGGATTTGAAAATGTGCAGTAGGTTTGACAGGATAGAGTCTGCTGAGGCTGCATGCAAGGCAGAGTTCACCCCTCAGTATACTGAGAAGAGGTTCAAGGCTTTGAGATGGTCCATATAGTTTGTATGATTTATGCCCTTGATTTACTTAGTAAGAAAGTGGTGTGGGCACACAAGTTGTGCCAGTTGTCTGGATGGGTACATTCTGAATGGGGTATTATACTCAGTGATTGGCCTGATGTGTGTAGAATGCAGTGGAATGATCACATCCTTTGACCTGGACACCATACCCTTAGTAATAAGTTGTGCAACAAAAAGGACATTCTTACAACAGTCAATATGTGGTGATCAAAGGACAGTATGTTGTCTACACAGGTTCCCAGGTCCCTAACTACTGGATCAGTTTTCAGGGGTGTGTTGTCAATGTGATAGGTACAAGGGATTTCTTGCTTGCCTAAGGATTATATTATACATTTCTTGGCATTTAGTTTTAGTTCAGGATTTTGGCACCAGCTATTTGTTTTGGAAAGGCCCTCTTGGAGGATTTTGATGTCCTCTTGGGAGTTTATGATGGTTCCAAGTCTACAGTATTCTGCAAACATAGTCAACTATAAAACCTTAACAGTAGCTTTGACATCTGATGAGTAAATGCCAGGGAGAAGTAGCCCAAGGACTGGACCCAGGGGTACACTGCAAATGACAGGTATTTTGGAAGATGTAGAGCAGCCTGTCTTCATTTCCTGGGTTCTATTTGTAAGCCGATTTGCTATCTAATGAATTACATAGGGATTAGCATTTAGCTGGGATAGTTTATCTTTGATACCTGAGTGCAGGATACAGTTGAGGTGTTCAGTGCCTTTGCTAGGTCTAGACATGTGACATGTACTAA
The DNA here is from genome assembly GCF_019279795.1 of Protopterus annectens. Taxonomy (NCBI): domain Eukaryota; kingdom Metazoa; phylum Chordata; order Ceratodontiformes; family Protopteridae; genus Protopterus; species Protopterus annectens. Next base: position 118,386,130 of record NC_056732.1, read on the forward strand.
TTTGCCTTCGTTTATTGCTTCAGTACATCTTCTCAAAGAAGTCAGCCAGGTTAAGTAGGCAGGCTCTTCCTTGACAAATCCAAGTTGGCATGGATCAAGAGTTTGTAGATTACCCATGTCTTTATTTATTAATACTGTAATGACCCATTCCATAGCCTATAGCCTTACAGATGAGGCTGGTCAGACTTATGGGTGTACAACATCCTGGGTTTTTTGATGTCCAACTTTTGTGCAAGGGAATGACAGTTACTGTCCTCCATTAATCAGGCACAAAGCCTGTTTGGAGGCTAGTGGGTGTCTTCAATTCATCTAGCACAAAGCCTATTTAGAGGTGGACACTGAATAGCCTCTGTAGGGGGTCTGACAGGCCCTATTTCAGGCTTGCCATTAAGCAGCACAGTATGCTATCTGTCCCCATAGAAACAGTGGTCTTGACCTTAGTAACTTGAGGGCTTGTTTATGGGAGATTTGAGAGAGGGATGCAGATGCAGGTAGTAGACCTGGGAATAGAGGAGGGGAGAGTGGGGTGAAGCTAGTGCTAAATTTGTCCCCTAGTAGATTGGTTATGTCCTCTGGATCAGAGTATGTAATATTATTTACTATTAGCCCTGTGCTGTGCTGGGCATTTTTTCTAAGGTTTCTAATGTGGTTATAGAAGGCCACTTCATGTCAACGTATACGTAAATCAAAGAAATTTTAGAACTTTGCACTAAAAATAGTTATCAAGGTTTGCTTTAGTGAAATTATTTCTTCTCCCAATCTAATCAATCATCAGTATACTAACGTGTGATACTGTAAGAACTAGCTGTACAAAGTTAGTCTGGAAAAAATGATTGACATTATTACAAGCTGCGAAGATGCATCTGGAGATGTAAGCCTGATTGGACGTAGCAATCTTCACCTCAGTTATATAGGGGTAAATCTATGTCATGTAGATGTCTGCCAGTGATCAAGTCTTTTTTAGCTTTACAACTCAAACTCTAATTAACTGCTTAGAATTAAAAGGTGGTGCTAATTTCATATTTGTTCATAGAGACTAAAAGGCCAGATGTATTCATTCACATGTAGCTTTGGAAATACAAATCATTGAAATAAATTGCATGGCAAAGGGTAATGTTCTCAGTCTCATACATTGCTGTAGTACCCCTAGGCAAAATATAGAACAAGTGAAAGTCTTGTAGTTTTTGTTATTTCTGCTGGAAAGATGCCTACCATAATTTAGGATATTTTTTTAGTTTTCCTTGAATAAACTGTACGAATTTTCTCTGCAAATCTTTTTCAGATATGGAATTTTTAGATATGATGGCTGAAAATAATTTCGCATAGCTTGATCAGTTTCTCACTAGTAGGCATAAGTTACCTGATTTGATTTCTGCTAACTAGCCAGGGGTTACCACTAATATACAGGCATTACCCCCTTTAGGCATCTCAGATCATATTGCCTTAGACTTTTTTATATCAGTCAGCCTGAAACCCGAATGTATGGTAAAATAAATGACAACACTTTTAAAAAGTTATAAATGAAATGTTGGCCTGAAGTATGCAAAATTCACTTATTTGCATATGTTTACCAGGAAAGTTTAACAGGGATGGAAACCTCTTTTTGGCATTGGACAAGAGAGAAAAGCACCAGGGAAATAGCAACCGATATACATTATACAGTTAAACATGTATAGATAAAAGATACATAGACATAAATAAGCATTACATAATGCTTGTTTATAAGCTACAGAACACAATGAAATATTGCAAAATAGTAGGTGATACTACAGTAGCAATTATAGGAGACGTGACTGTGACATTATATGTACTTAATGCAAATAGCAGTAAAACATTTCACATTCACATTCAGACGAGCACAACACATTGCAGTAGAGCATTTAACCTTCTGGAAACAAATACACTTTTTTGATGGATATGATTTGTAAAAGAGGATGTTTTGGGTTAAGACTAAGGGAGATTAAATAAGGGTATAGTACAGTGAGAGGAACTTAGAGGTGATTAACTAAGGGTGTAGTAGTTATAGCTAAAATGCAATGTCATATGCGACTATGTAGGAAAAAGGAAATTTAGATGTTCTAGGGGCTGCCAGAGATGTAGGAGTTTTATTCAGGAAGAAAGGTACAATGGCATATCCATTTATTCCTGAGATCTGATTTTTGTGAGAACTTGAAGAGGTTGGGTTTGCTGATCTGTTCGATGGAGGTGGGTAGGGAGTTCCATACCTTAGCAACACAGCTAGAATAAAGTGAGTTCTGGGATAAAGTGATATAGGGCAAACATTTATTGGAGGAGTGATTCTAGTGGGGGTATACCACTGAAGAAAATTCTTAAGTGATGGGAAGCTGTGAGGAATGTCTAAAACATTATGTGTTATTTTGAGTTGACAGCAGCTGAGGTAATCTGAGTATTCAAGTCAATTGAATTATTATTCAGTGGTATAGTGATAGACTGTTTACATTAGTAGTGAACTTAGTTATTTTATTGCAGCACTGCCAAGTTTTGCAGGCAAGGCTGCATGCAAATTTGTGAAGATGGGGGTCACATACGAGAGTGTGGGAAGTAATAGTCATTTGCTGTGTATTTAAAAATGCACTCTGTTAACTAGGATCTTGCTCTGTATAGCAGTGTAAGTTTTTGGTTTGTTTTCTTGACAACTTTTTGGATGTGGAGGTCAAATCCTAGGAGTTTTGTATGAGAAACAAATTCAATAGTGGCACCATCAGAAGAAATACAGGTGAAGTTATTTTTTACATTGGAGTTCTACATGGGAAAGAATAGCATTTTATTTATTTATGTTTTAAGGTTTAGTACAAGGTTTCACTGTTCAAGCTTGTCTTCAATGGAGACGAAGGAGAGTTGGGTGATATTCTGAAGCTCAGGGATTGTTCTTGGTTGTACAGATAATGGTGGAATTGTCAGCATACTGGCTAATGAAGTATGCAACTTGCAGCTGAAAGCCCTCCAGGTGTAGCATCTCTAAGCCACTGAGGACCTGATTGCTTTGCCCCCACACACACACACACTTGTGTGAGCAAGGAATCCTCTCACTCCAGCTAAAAGCAAAGAAAACTGTAACAGCAATCATACAAAAATAGACTGCAGCCCCAGGTTTAACTCCAGGAACCTTGTTGTTGCCACATGTGTAGTAGCCACTGAGGACCTGATTGCTTTGCCCCCCCCCCCCCACTTGTGTGAGTAAGGAATCCTCTCACTCCAGCTAAAAGCAAAGAAAACTCTAACCAGCAATCATCCAAAAATAGACTGCAGCCCCAGGTTTAACTCCAGGAACCTTGTTGTTGCCACTTGGGTAGTAGCCACTGAGGACTTGATCACTTTGGGCCCACCCCCCCACTTGTGTGAGCAAAGAATCCTCTCACTCCAGCTAAAAGCAAAAAACACTCTAAACAGCAATCATCCAAAAATAGATTGCAGCCCCAGGTTTAACTCCAGGAACCTTGTTGTTGCCACTTGTGTAGCAGCCACTGAGGACCTGATCGCTTTGGGTCCGGGCCCACTTGTGTGAGCAAGGAATCCTCTCACTCCAGCTAAAAGCAAAGAAAAGTATTTTTTCTGTTTTTTTTTACTTGAAATACCTTCTCTTGCTTACTTTGAACAAGCTTAAACTTTTTTTTTAACTGTTGCTGCATTATATAATATCTGCACTTAAAATTACACTTGGTCGAAAATTGGTCGAAAGTTTGTTGTTTGTTTGTTTAATTTAACTGTTGAGGCTGCCCACTAAAGTGTGCTAGCCTGTGTAACAGATTTATTACTGTTTTCTGTATTTCTGTGTGCTTTCTATCTGAAAAACAAAAAAAACAAAAAAAAATCCTTGTTTTCCCGCCTGTCCTCGACTAGTTTAGACTAGTTTACAGGCTTTGCTGTATTCTGGGCTGTGGTGTAGTTCCTGTGTTGTCCATTACCTTACTTGGATAGAAGGAAGTTTCTTTGCTCACCAGTGGGAGTGGGGAGCCTTGAGCAGCCTATGTGTCCCTGAAGGAGTGACCTCAGCACAAGAGCTGTAGTAACTTATTGTTTTGGACCATTTCTAGCTCTTTTGAAGTTCCCTGTTTAAAATCTGCCTCTGAGCGTTTTTTTCTGGCTATACTACTCAAAGACAGCTCCACGTGGTCCTGCAGAGTGGTCCTAGCTACAGAGAACTGAGAAAAGTGACTACTTTCCTGATTTAAGTATTTTTTCTGTTGTTTTACTTGAAATGCATTCTCTTGCTTACTTTGAACAAGCTTAAACTGTTTTTAACTGTTTGCTGCATTGTATAATATCTGCACTTAAAATTACACTTGGTTGAAAATTGGTCGAAAGTTTGTTGTTTGTTTGTTTAATTTAACTGTTGAGGCTGCCCACTAAAATGTGCTAGCCTGTGTAACTGATTTATTACTGTTTTCTGTATTTCTGTGTGCTTTCTATCTGAAAAACAAAAAAACAAAAAAATAATCCTTGTTTTCCCACCTTTCCTCGACTAGTTTAGACCAGTTTACAGGCTTTGCTGTATTCTGGGCTGTGGTGTAGTTCCTGTGTTGTCCATTACCTTACTTGGATAGAAGGAAGTTTCTTTGCTCACCAGTGGGAGTGGGGAGCCTTGAGCAGCCTATCTGTCCCTGAAAGAGTGACCTCAGCACAAGAGCTGTAGTAATTGGTTGTTTTGGACCATTTCTAGCTCTTTTGAAGTTCCCTGTTTAAAATCCGCATTTGCGTGGCTTTGCGCGATTGTGCACATAGCGCAGCACTTGTTATACAAGGTTAAACTTTTTCTGGCTCCGCCAAGTCTGCTCTTCAAATTTTCCCTTAGAAAGCTCTACTTTTAGAATAACCAGTCTACTCGCTATATTATAAGCCTAGCACTTATTCTCAAAACTTCTCTTCTAAAGTAAGCACTCTCAAACTAAAGTAAGCACTACATCCACCTACCACCCCTGTGAATACCCACTTCCCTTAAAGGCACAGCACTCTCTTATAATATTCTAGCATGTCGAGTGGTTGATTACTAGCATCTTCTCCTGTTCAGCTGGTTAATCTGGGAATCTTGTGACAATGCTACAATTGTCTCATGTACACAGACAACCCTCTCCTCCTCCCAACAAACACAAATACATGTGAGAGATGCAACTATATAGCCAAACTGGAGGCTGAACTCTCTCATCTCAGGACTGGCAAGACCAGACAGGAGGAGAAGGTAACCACACACACACAACAAACCCAGTCACACATAGACCTACCCCAACTGCAAATCAAACACATAATAACACAAAGACATACTCGGAGGCTCTATTAAAAAAACTTACCAAAACAACAGAGGCTCCCAAAGCAGACACCCAAAAATCCACCACCTCAAAACATAACACATGCAACACATACTTCAATAAATCGGTGTGTCAAACAATCACAGCCCTTAAGGCCAAACACTATGCCTGATACACTAGTGATAGGTGACTCTATAGTCAGACACACTGACGTTCCACTTACCAGGCTGAACAAGGAGAGGGTAACGGTGAGCTGCCTATCGGGGGCTAGGATCTGTCATATAACACACGCACTCAGGTCACTCAAAAGCATGTACAAATATGACTCCGTCATTGTCCATGCCGGCGTGAATGACCTGAGACGTACCTCTCTAGACTACATGAAAAGAGACATAGAGGAGCTCTCTGATTATGTAGCCCAGGCTGGTATGACCCTGACCCTGAGCAGCATATTGCCCTCACCAAGAATGATGCCACAATACAAAGACAAGATGATCAGCTTTAATAATTGGCTCAATTACTGGTGTCATTTTAGGGGGATCCAATGTCTGTCTGCTTGGGATGACATGCTGGACAACCCACACTGCTTCGCAAGGGATGGCTTGCACCTGTCACTACTGGGCTTCCGGATATTGGCTAAGGCTCTTGCCACCCCCATAGTGCCTTTTTTAGGCAAGGCTCAAAAGATGAACCCACCTCCTTAGAAAACAAAAATGGAAAAAAATTAAGGGTAATGCTGCTCAACGCCAGAAGTCTAAATCTCAAGATGCAGGCTCTCGAAGCACTCCTCAGTATGGAGAACATCGATGTCTGCGTGGTAACTGAAACCTGGTTGAAGGCTCCTGAGGGCACCCCAGCGCTACCAGGCTTTACCTCGTATCATGCTTTTTGGCCCCAAAACCCAGGCCGAACCACAAAGGGAGAGGGGAGTGTCCATATTCATCAAGGATACCCACACCTCCAGGTTAGTTTCAACTCATGAAGCATCGGAGACCATCCAGGTGCAACTAACCATAGGCAAAAACTACTATACAATTGGTTGCATGTTACAGACCACCCTCCCAATCTCAAGAACCCCATTCAGCCTTCCTGACCTGTCCCTGTGGGAGTGGTTACTGACTTGAAACTGTAGTTTTATTGGCCATTTTGGGTCAATTCCAAAACTCCTTCATCTTCCTCTCTTAAAACCCTCTTTTGCATGGTTTTGCATGTTTTTGTGCATAGCGCAACAGTGGGCAGCGCCGCCTAATTGGGTTTAAACTATTCCTGGCTCCACAAAGTCTGCTCTTTACTTTTTCCCTTAGAACTGCTCTATCTCTCAATTTAAACACCATATTCTCATTCTAAGGCCCTTCACTGGTCCAATTAAGTAATCCTACAAGTTAGCACTATTAAACCATAAGCACTACTTACTCTTATACTCTCTACGATTACCCTGCCCTCTATTGGTCCGTCTTAAATTCAGTTTCCCTATATTACTCTAGCATGTCCAAAGGTCAGTCAATGGTTTCCTCTCCAGTCCAGCTGGTGAATCTGGGAATTTTGAGGCAATGTTACAACTGTCTCATGTACGCGGACAACCCTCTCTGCCTCCAAACAGGTTCAAATATATGTGAGAGATGCAACTATGTAGCCAAACTGGAGGCTGAGCTCTCTCATCTCAAAACTGGTGTAACCAGTCAGGAGGAGAAGGTAACCTCACACAACACAATTCCAGTATCACATAGTCCCACCACATCAGCGAACCAAACACATAAATACACAAAAACATACTCGGAGGCTCTAAATGAAAATCTACCTAAGCAACAGAGACCTCCAAAGCAGACATCCAAGCAAACGCTACCTCAAAACAAAACATGCACAACACATAGCCCACAAAGTCAGTGTGCCAAGCAGCCACAGCCCTTAAGGCTGAATAACACACCTGATACTCTTGTAATAGGTGACTCTATTGTCAGACACACTGACGTCCCGCTCACCAGGCTGAATAAAGAGAAGGTCACGGTGAGCTGCCTGTCGGGTGCTAGGATCCGCCACATAACGCAAGCAATCAGGTCACTCCAAAGCAAATACAAATATGACTCAGTCATTGTACATGCTGGTGTGAATGACTTGAGACGTACCTCCCTGGACTACATGAAAAGAGACATAGAGGAGCTCTCTGATCATGTAGACCAGGCTGGTATGACCCTGACCTTGAGCAGCATCTTACCCTGACCTAGAATGATGCCACAGTACAAAGACAAAATGATCGATTTTAACAATTGGCTAAAATTTTGGTGTCATTCAAAGGGGATCCAGTGTCTGTCAGCCTGGGATGACATGCTCGACAAGCCACGTTGCTTCGCTAGGGACGGCTTGCACCTGTCACCACTGGGCTTTCAGATATTGGCAAAGGCTCTTGCCACCCCCATAGTGCCTTTTTTAGGCAAGGCTCAAAAGTCAAACCCACCCCCATAGACAGCACAAGGAACAAGAAACTAAGGGTAATGCTGCTAAACGCCAGAAGTCTTAACCTCAAGATGCACGCACTCAAAGCTCTCCTCAGTATGGAGAACATCGATATCTGTGCAGTGACAGAAAAGTACAGTTTTGTACCTACCATAAATGTAGATGTTCGAAGATCCACATTGCTGCAGTCCTTACTTATGGGTAGTCCGCTGTCCTCGGTCGGCCCGAATACCAAAGTATTAGGCTGACGTCGGTCATGGGCGCCTAGATCTGACATCAGAGCGTCAGGGTATAAAGGCGCATGACCGACGTCATTTCCTCAGTCTTTTCTTGCCCCAGATGTCAGAAGGCCAAACAAGAAAGGCCACAGCCAAAAACAGAATACCTCCCAAAAACAAGCCCAACAACAACCATCACCTAAAGCATAGCACCATGTCAAACTACAGTGGGGAAGGAGGGAGGGTAAATTGGACTGCAGCAATGTGGATCTTCGAACATCTACATTTATGGTAGGTACAAAACTGTACTATGTTCTTCATCTCACATTGCTGCAGTCCTTACTTATGGGTAGAATCCCAAAGCAACGGGAAAGGGAGGTTGGTAAAAATCATAGAGCATTAGGGGCTGCTAAAATGCCCTGTAAAATTGCAGTGGCAAATCCAGCCCTAGACTTAGAATAAAGAGGAAGGTGGTAATGTTTAGAAAAAGTATGCACTGAACTCCAGGTAGCTGCCTCCAAAATGTCTTTTGTAGCTACCCCCCTTAGAAAGGCCGTAGAAGTAGCAGTAGCCCTAGTGGAATGAGGCCTGATTCCAGCAGGAATCTCCTTACCATGATGGGAATAACAGAAAGAAATACAAAACCCAATCCATTTAGAAATAGTTTGTTTTGAAACAGGTTTACCCTGTGAACCCAAAGCAAAAGAAACAAACAACTGCTGAGACTGTCTGAACTCCTTGGTTCTGCTCAAATAATAACGCAACTGTCTGTGAATATCCAAAGTATGCAAAATTTTCTCCCCTTTATTTTGGGGGTTTGCATAAAAAGTAGGCAAATGAATAGTTTGGTTTAAGACCACACTAGAAACCACTTTAGGCATAAAGGAAGGATTAGTACGCAAAGATACCCTGTCCTTATGAAAAATCAGGAAAGGCTCCACTGCCATGAGGGCCTGTAATTCAGAAACCCTTCTTGCAGAGGTAATGGCCAACAAAAAAGCAGTTTTCCATGACAAATACTTTAACTCAGCAGTAGCTGCAGGCTCAAAAGGTTGTAGAGTAAGTTTTTCCAACACAAAATTGAGATCCCAAGCAGGAGTAGGAGCTCTACGTGGGGGTCTTATATTCTTTGCCCGTCTAAGAAATTGCTTAAACAAAGGATGAGAGAATAAAGGAGGGTCACAATCATAGTGAGCAGAAATGGCTGCAGCATGGACCTTTATCGAGGAGAAAGACAAACCCTTGTCCAATAACTCAGTAAGATATTGAAGAGCAACACTTAAATCAGGTTTGGAGACATCAAAGTCCTTTCCTTTGCTCCAAATAACAAATCTCCTCCATTTATCAGAGTAAACTTTCCTGGTACTAGGCCTCCTGGCCTCCAAAATAACATTCAAAACTTGTTGTGGAAGCTGAGACCCTCCAGAGTCTAAAACAGAATATGCCAGGCTGTTAGATGCAGAGACTGAATCTTGACATTGAGGAAGTGATTGCCCTCTTGTGACAAAAGGTGCGGAATCAAAGGCAGAGGCCATGGAGGTTCTCGTACTAAACTCCTCAGTAGTGGGTACCAGTGTTGTCGAGGCCAATCTGGTGCTATCAAAATCATGGTTGGCTTGTCTTGTCTGGCCTTCAAAAGTACCTTGGGAAGAAGAGGCAGAGGTGGAAAGGCATATACATGCAGATTGTTCCAACTGAATGATAGAGCGTCCACCTTCCAAGCTGTGTGATGAAACATTTTTGTGCAAAACTTTGGCAACTGGCAATTTAGATGGGAAGCGAACAGATCTATGTCTGGAGTTCCCCACAACACTGTCAACTTTTGAAATACATGAGGATCCAATTTCCACTCGTGAGGATCCACTATTTGTCTGCTCAACACATCTGCTAAGGAGTTCTGTGCTCCTGGTAGAAACCTTGCCTGAAGATTGAGGTGTAGATTGAGAGCAGTTTCCCACAAAATCATCGCTTGCCTGCAAAGAGGGTAAGAATGGGTTCCCCCTTGCTTGTTGATGTACCACATGACAGTAGTGTTGTCTGTTTGAATCAACACCTGCCCTGGGTGAAGTAAATCTTTGAAAGCCATCAATGCAAACTGGACTGCTAACATTTCCTTCAAGTTGATATGCAAATGTTGGAGTTTGACAGGCCACGTGTCTTGCACCCATTTTCCATTGAGGTGTGTTCCCCAAGCCTTGTCCGAGGCATCTGTCGTTAGAATCTGACTCGCCTCTGGCGGGTCACAGAGAGTCCCTTGTTTAGGTGACATTCCTGAGCCCACCACAAAAACTCCTTCTGAATGCAAGGTATTATCTGAATGACAGTGTCTAGATCTTGGCAGTGCTGTGTCCATACATTTTTGAGATACCATTGAAGCTTCCTCATATGCAATTTGGCATTGGGAAGCACTAGAATACAAGATGCCATGAACCCCAAGGCTTGAAGGACTGTCCTTGCAGTCAGCCTGGACTGTAGAGACATTTGATGGAAATAAAGAGAAAGGCTTCTTTGTTTGTCCGGGGTCAAAAAAGCCATCTGGGAAGCTGTATTCAGTCTCACACCCAGAAAGCACATGTCCTGAGAGGGTACTAGACTGGACTTTGTTTCGTTCACAGAATACCCTAGGCATCTTAACACTGCCACCACATACTGTAGATGATGAAGAAGTTCGTCCTTTTCTTGTGCAATAATCAGGCAATCGTCCAAATAAGGATAAATCTGTATTCCTCTTAGTCTGAAAAAGGCTATCACTGGAGCCAGAACCTTTGTGAACACTCTGGGTGCAGTAGATAAGCCAAAGGGCAATGCAGAGAACTGATAATGTAAATTTCCAGCCCGAAAATGCAGGTACCTCCTGCAACTGGGCCTGATAGGAACATGAAGGTAAGCCTCTTTGAGATCCAGAGTAACCATCCAGTGATCCTTTCCCAACAGAGGTAAAAGTTGTTGTAAAGTCAGTATCTTGAACTTTGGAATGTCCAGGTAAGTGTTGAGGATAGATAAATCCAAAATTGGTCTCCACGTGTTCCCTTTATTTGGAACTAGAAACAGGCGAGAATAAAATCCTAGGCCCACTTCTGACAGAGGAACTGGCTGTATAGCTCCTATTTGAAGAAGTAAAGAAATTTGTTTGTGAGCCTCTATCCTTTGCCGAGGAGGGACATCTGGCATGCCCTTGAAAGGAGGCATGGTATGGAAATAGAACTTGTAACCTCGGTTTATAATGTCCAATACCCATTTGTCCTGGGTGACTAAATGCCAATTTTTCTTGAAAAGAGCCAACTTTCCTCCCAAAGGAGCTGCCAGGCAAGAAGAATCTGGCAGCTGAAAATGCAGGTCATTGGGCCTGTTTAAGAAAGGACTGGCCCCTGCCCTCACCAGCAGATTGAGCAGGCGAACTCCATTGTCTCGGCCTGAAGGTACTCTGAGCTCTGCCCCTACCACGCCTAGATCTACCCCTAGACTGAGAATCAGAAGAAGGGTACGTCCACCCCTTAGTAGGCCAATTTCTACTAAACTTTGGAGGTTGTACTTGCAAAAAATCTTTAACAGTCTGCATAGACTTAGCCTTGTCTTCCATTTTCTTTAAGACTGACTCCACAGGAGGACCAAACAAAACTTCAGACTGTAAAGGGGCATCCAGAATTCTAGACTTAACATGCTCAGACAAATTCTGATCCTTAAGCCAGGCGTGCCTACGAATAACTGAACCAGTGGCAGCCACCCTAGAAGAAGCCTGTAAAGCATCAAAACCACATTGCAAAGAGTGCTTTCCCACCTGTTCAGAAACATGCACTAAATCCTGCAATTCTTTACACTCTATGCCCTCTGCCAAAGCATCCACTTTAGATCTTAGCTGAGAAAGGAGGAAATTCTGATACTTCAACATATGAAACTGGCAGTTCAAAGCTCTCATTGCTAAAGTAGAAGAGGTATACACCTTCTTAACCCATCTATCCAAAGCTCTAGCTTCCTTATCCAGAGGAACCGGATTCTTAACAACAGAGGCTCTAACACCCTTAGGCCCCTGACTAATAGTTTCTGGGTCCGCCCTAGGACTCTTATAAAGATATTTATGAGCCTCAGGCACCCTGTAATACCTGTCCGGTTTACCTGGAGCAGGAGGCACAGAATCTGGATTAAGGGAAGCTTCCAAGAAAACATCTGAAACAACATCCAAAACCGGAGGTATAGCTAAGGGTCTATGTTGTGGTAAAAACAAGAACTCCCTAAGTCTCTTCCATGAATCAGAGTAATCCTGTCCTTCCCACTTAAAATGCTCCCTCATGGAATGCAGAGTTTCTGAAAATGAAAAATTCTCTGGAGGAGAAGCAGAAGGAGTGGAATCCTCTGCATCAGAATCAGAATAAGGAGGGAAATCTTGAATGTCTTCAGCAGAAGACTCTGAATCATCTGAGGCCTGCTCCAAACTTTCCAACTCTGGCTCCATCCTGGGCCTCTTATCAGGAGGGGGCATAGAACCTCTAATTAAAGTAATCAAATCCTCTGCCATTTTAAGCATGTGCTTTTTAGGCACAGACCCTGAAGAACCAGAACTGACACCAGAGGAAGGCAAAACAGACCTGCCCTTAGAAGGAGCCTTAGAAACAGTAACAGAAGGCCTAACCACCTTAGGCAATGAAGGGAGAATAGTAACCTGAGAGGCCCCTTCAGCCTGACCTGTCTCCTGAGATGCCACATCATGTAAAATCAAAGTTTCCCCCTGGGACTCAACAGAAACTTCAGCCGGATCCACCTGTTCAGCTGTAGCTTCTAAAGATCCGGCATCCGTAACGGACGAATCATCCTGCCTAGGCTTTAAAGATTTGTCTTTGCGCTTCTTAGTAGAAGCAGGCGCTGGAACATCCGACGGCATATTATAATTACACCTCTTGCCAAAGACTAACCTAGCGCAATCTAACTTCCGTTGTATAGTGCGCTTATTAAACCTAGCACAAAACCGACACCCAACTACGTCGTGCTCCGGTCCCAAACAAGGAATACAAAGCGAGTGGTAATCCCTATGCGGTATCTGTTTCCCACAAGAAATACAATTATTCACTTTTTCTGACATCCGGTAAGTAACTGAGGCAAGAAAAAACAAAAATATTCCCCAGCAGTACTTAGCCCAACTTGGTATCGGTCTGAAACTCCGAAAACGAAAAATTTCAGAATGCCGAACGGCACTTGCAACGCTGCTTCTGCATCGGACCATGCAGCAAAAAAGACTGAGGAAATGACGTCGGTCATGCGCCTTTATACCCTGACGCTCTGATGTCAGATCTAGGCGCCCATGACCGACGTCAGCCTAATACTTTGGTATTCGGGCCGACCGAGGACAGCGGACTACCCATAAGTAAGGACTGCAGCAATGTGAGGTGAAGAACATCCTGGTTCAAGGCTCCAGAGAGCACCCCAGCACTACCAGGCTATACCTCATATCATGCTCTTCGGCCCCAAAACCCGGACCGAACCACAAAAGGAGGGGGAGTTTCCATATTTATCAAGGATATCCACACCTCCAGGTTAGTGGCATTGCACAAAGTATCGGAGACCATCCATGTGCAACTAACAGTGGGCAAGACTGCTTTTCAGTTTATAGCATCCTACAGACCACCCTCTCAAAGTCAGGAATCCCACTCGGCTTTCCTGAAAACATTGGAGAACATGAAGATCTCTCCGAACACCATTATCTTGGGTGACTTCAACTACCCAAACATTGACTGGGAGCACTACTCAAGCCCCAGCACCTTAGCCCAAAGGTTCCTGGAAATTATAAACTCAAATGCTATGGAACAACTAGTCACCACTCCCACAAGTGGGGACAACATACTAGACCTGATCATTACCAACATGGGGACTCTATGCTCCACACCAGAAGTATATTCCTCATTGGTAAGATCAGACCATAAATTAATTTCACTGGATGTCCACATCCCGACCCCACCCCCAGCCCAGAAAACCACAGTGAAAAACTTCTCAAAAGCGAACTTCTCACTTCTCAAAACTGAAGTGGAATCCTTCAAGGCCCCAGGGCCATTGGAAACTATGGCCCAAACTGCAGAATCCTATATAAATGCATTCTATGGACATCTCCAGGAATGCATGGATCATGCTATCCCAAACAAAACCAAGACCCAATCATCCAAATGCAGGCGTCCAGTCTGGTGGACCCCTGCCATAAATAAACTGTACAACAGAAGGAGGAAGCTACTACATGATAGAGCAAAATCCCTAATAGGGAAGGCATGTCTGATCAGTAATAGCAAAAAATTATGATCCCTCATAAAATCCTCCAAGGCCAGCTTCGAGAGAAAAATTGCACAGGACACCAAAGACAATCATAAGCCTTTTTTCAGTTATGTTAGAAACCTGGGATGCAACTCCCAGACATGTTCTGAGTTGATTCTAAATGACAAAAAATACACTGAACCCACAGACATCGCCAATATCCTGGCAGACAGGTTCAGTGCAAACTTCTCCAGCCCCCCCCCCCCAAAAGAGCAAGTATCTATCCCAGCAGAGGGCTGCCTCCCAAACATCTCTGATGCTCAGGTGAAGGCTGCCCTCTCCAAAGCAAAAAACACTGCTTCCATGGGACCAGATGGTGTCCCAGGTTGCGTACTACATGAACTCCAAGAGGAACTAATCCCTCAAATAAAACAGCTATACAATCTCAGCCTCACTACAGGATATGTGCCCACAGAATGGCGTACAGCAACAGTGGTCCCACTCCACAAAGGTGGAGCCTCTACAGACCCTGGAAACTATCGCCCCATAAGCCTGACTAGCTTAGTCTGTAAGGCTATGGGGAGGATCATCATGGAGCTCATAAACAAAGACATTGGGAACCTACAGACACTAGATCCTACCGAGTTCGGCTTTGTCAAGGGCAGATCCTGCCTTTTGAATGTGGTTGACTTCTTCGAAACAGTCACCAAAGCCATAGATGAAGGGAAGGTAGTCCACACAGCCTATCTGGACCTTGCAAAGGCATTTGACACAATACCCCACTCGGGCATCATAGCTAAGCTATCCAGCTTAAATATAAACCCCTATGTCACAAGATGGGTCGCAAACTGGCTCAAAGACAGAACCCACAGAGTGAGAGTTGCTGGAGCCATGTCAGACTCGAAACCGGTCACAAGTGGCATCCCACAGGGTTCTGTCCTGGGACCACTCTTGTTAGGTATATACTTTTCCGAGGTACAGGCAAACATGGGAGGACTATGGCTCACCAAGTTACAGAGCGACTGCAAACTGGGCGCCATAATCAACTCTCCAGCTGACACAAACATCCTTCAAAAAGGTCTCACAGAGACAGATAACTGGTGCCAGCGCAATGGTTTAAAGCTAAATGCCAAAAAATGTATAGTCATAACCTTTGGCAAAAACAATGTGCCCACAAATTACCACATAGGCGGAAACCCATTAAGTACAGAGAAAGTTATTAGGGACCTGGGGATCCAAGTTGATAGCAATCTCTCCTTTGAAAACCACATTGCCAAAGTGGTTAGAAAGACCTTCTACATAGCCCACCTCATCAAGAAGGGTTTCACATCTAGATCAAGAGAGGTAATCATGCCCCTTTATTCATCCCTCATCAGGCCCATTATAGAATACAATGCCCCTTTTGGGATGTACCTTACCCGACACCTGCAGCAATTAGAAAGACCCCAAAAGTATCTCACCAAGAGGATCAAGGGCCTCAAACAGATGCCATATGCTGCTCAGTTAAAAAAACTCCAGCTCTACTCAGTTGCATACCGCCTACTTCGAGGCGATCTATGCCTGACATACAAAGCTATGTCAAATCCAGAATTAATGGACATGTTCCACCTCAGTAAATCTAAATCCCTTAGAGCCACACGCTTGAGGGACTTGAACCTCAGCGCAGAAATAAATAGAACTTGCTGGAGGGACAGGTTCATAACCCAGAGGCTCCCTTCGCTCTGGAATAGAATTCCAGTTCATGTGAGGCAGAGCACCTCACTGAATCTCTTCAAGAAGAATCTCGATAGGTGGATGGGGGACCGTAGGTTTGTCCCAGGGATTACTCCCGTGTCACTATTAGACAGAGGCACAGTAAACTAAACCTTAAAAAGGGCACAGTATACTCAAATCAAGGGGTGGTATAAGCCATACAGAATTGGGCTAGGCTTATAATTGCCTCAGGGCAGATAGCCTAGTATGAACCTATGAACCTATGAAGACATTGGAGGATATGAATGTTTCACCAAATACCATCATATTGGGAGACTTCAACTACCCTAACATAGACTGGGTGCACTATTCTAGCCCTAACACCCTAGCCCAAAGGTTCCTGGAATTCATAAACTCAAATGCAATGGCACAGCTAGTCACCTCTCCTACAAGGGGAGATAATATACTAGACCTGATCATCACAAACATGGGGACAAAATGCTCCACACCGGAAGTATTCCCCTCGCTAATGAGATCTGACCACAAACTAATCACCCTGGATATACATATTCCACTTCCACCCCCAGCACAAAAGACTACAGTGAAAAACTTCTCAAAAGCCGACTTTACACTTCTTAAGACTGAGATGGTATCCTTTAAGCCCACCAGGCCAGTGAAAACCACATCCCACAATGCTGAATCCTTCACAGATGCTTTCTACGGACATCTCCAAGAATGCATGGATCATGCAATCCCAAATAAAACCAAAACCCTCTCCACCAAGGGAAAGCATCCTGTCTGGTGGACCCCAGCCATAAACAAATTGTATAACAAAAGAAGGAAGCTACTGCAAGACAGAGCAAAATCCCATAAAGGGAAGGCATCTCTGATCAGCACTAGTAGAAAGCTACGTTCTCTCATAAAAACATCCAAGACCAACTTTGAGAGAAAAATCGCCAAGGACACTAAAGATAACCACAAGGCATTCTTCAGTTATGTTAGAAACCTGGGCAGAAACCCTCAGATATGCTCAGAGTTAGTACACAACGACAAAAAATTCACAGAACCCACAGATATTGCCAACATTCTGGCAGACAGGTTCAGTGCAAATTTCTCCCCTCCCTCACCCCCAAAAGAAGAAATACTTATCCCAGCTGAATGTAACCTTCCTGTCATCTCAGATGTCCAGGTGAGAGCCGCCCTCAGCAAAGCAAAAAACACAGCATCAATGGGACCTGATGGTATCCCCGGTTGCGTGATACGTAAACTCCAAGAGGAGTTAAACCCGCATATAAAAATGCTATTTAACCTTAGCCTTACTACAGGATATGTACCTGAACACTGGCGTACAGCAACAGTGGTCCCACTCCACAAAGGAGGCACCTCTACAGACCCTGGGAACTACCGCCCCATAAGCTGAACCAGCCTGGTCTGCAAAGCTATGGAAAGAATCATTATGGAACTCATAAACAGTGACATTGGGGACCTACAGACACTTGATCCCACCCAGTTCGGCTTTGTAAAGGGCAGATCCTGCCTTTTGAACCTGGTTGACTTTTTCGAAACAGTCACTAGAGCCATTGATGAGGGCAAAGCAGTCCATACAGCCTACCTGGACCTGGCTAAAGCCTTCGACACAATACCCCACTCAGGCATCATAGACAAGCTCAACAGCTTAAATGTAAAGCCATATGTCACAAGATGGGTTGCAAACTGGCTAAAGAACAGAACCCATAAAGTCAAAATTGCGGGAGCCATGTCACACTCAAAGCCAGTCACAAGTGGTGTCCCACAGGGCTCTGTCCTGGGACCCCTCTTGTTCGGCATTTACTTCTCAGATGTGAAAGCAAACATGGGAGGGTTGTGGCTGACAAAGTTCGCAGATGACTGCAAACTAGGCGCCATAGTCGATACACCAGCTGACACATACATCCTACAGAAAGGCCTCACCGAAACGGACATCTGGTGCCGGAACCATGGCCTTAACCTGAATGCCAAGAAATGTATGGTCATCCCCTTTGGGAAAAACAAAGTACCCACAAATTATCACATAGACAGTAACCCACTGAGTACGGAAAAAGTAATCAGAGACCTGGGGACCCAAGTCGATAGTGACCTCTCATTTGACACCCATGTTGCCAAAGTGGTTAGAAAGACTTTCTACCTTGCCCACCTTATCATGAAGGGATTCTCATCCAGATCAAAAGAGGTCATTGTACCCCTATACTCCTCCCTTATCAGGCCCATGGTTGAGTACAATGCCCCATTTGCTGCAGAGTTAACATTTTGAATTTTGGAATGTCCAGGAATGTGTTTAGGATAGACAGGTCCAGTATTGGCCTCCAGGCTTTGTCCTTTCTGGGTACCAAGAATAGCCTTGAGTAAAATCCTATTCCCTCCTCTTGCTGTGGTACTTGTTGAATGGCTTTCATGTCCATAAGGGATAAAACTTGTTTTTGTGCCTCTGCCCATTGATTGCGTGTCAGGTTTGGCATACCGTTTGGCCTTGGCAGGGTGTGAAAGTGGAACCTGTAGCCTTGAGATATGATATTTAAGACTCATTTGTCCTGGGTGATCATCTGCCAATTTTGCCAGAAAAGTGCTAGTCCCCCCCCCCCCCAAAGGGGCAGCCAGAAGATAAGTGCTTGGTGTTGGTTGGGGAAGGTCATTGAGACTGTTTCCTGTATGGCTGTGATTTTTCCTCTCCACTTTTGGAGGTAGAAGCACCCCATTGCTTAGGCCTGTATGAGCCCTGGGGCTGTGATCTGCCTCTGGGGCGTTTGTATCTGCCTCTTTGTAGCCTGTCTGACAACACTGGAAAGGACCAATTTTTCATAGGCCAGTTCCTGCTAAATCTGGGAGGCTGTACCTTTAAGAAATCCTTCACTGTTTGCATAGATTTAGCTTTGTCCTCCATTTTCTTCAACACTTCTTCTGCTTTAACACCAAACAAGGTATCATGTTGTAATGGAGCATCTAATAGTTTTGCTTTAACATGATCAAGCAGATTCTGTTCTTTTAACCAAGCATGCCTCCTAATGACAGAACCTGTAACTGTGGCCCTGCAAGAGGCCACTAGAGAATCAAAACCACATTGCAAAGTCTGCTTTCCCACTTGTTCAGCTGCATGCAATAAATCCAGCATTTCTTTGTTTTCTGCACATTCTGAATTTGTCAACATTTTCTGTTTAAGCAGTGACATAAGATATTGCTGATATTTAAGCATATGAAACTGACAATTTAAAGCTCTTACAGCCAAGGTAGCAGAAGTATAAATCTTTTTTCCCCATCTGTCCAGGGCCCTTGAATCCCTATCAGAGGAAATAGGGTTTTTTTGCAGTGGAAGCCTTGACCCCCTTGGGTCACTGTGAAATAGTTTCTGGGTCAGCAGCAGGGTTTTTGTAAAGAAATTTATGAGAATCCGGAACCCTGAAGTATCTGTCTGGCTTTACAGGAGCTGGTGGTAAAGAGTCATGAGATAGTCCATACTCTGTAAAAACATCATCTACAATGTCTAAAACAGGAGGAATAGTAAGCGGTCTGTGCTGGGGTAATAAAAGGAAGTCTCTGAGCCTTTTCTTGGATTCAGAGTAATCTTGGCTCTCCCAATGGAAATGCTCCCTCATAGTATGCAGGGTCTCCCCAAAAGAATAATCCTCAGGAGGCGAGGCTGAAGGGATGGATTCTTCAGCATCAGAATCCTCATAGGGAGGAAGGGAATATTCATGTTCAGAAGAGGAATCAGAGGAAATGGAAACCTGATCTGAAGATTCATATTCTATCTCTTGCCTAGGCCTCTTATCAGGAGGGGGATGGGAACCTCTGATCAAAGTAATTAGGTCTTCGGCCATTTTAAGCATCTGTTTTTTAGGCATGGAAGTCTGTCCATGAGAATGCTGAACTTGTTTCTTTGTCTTTAGAGCTGCTTTAGTCTTTGCCTTTGAAGCTGAGGTTGGCTTTACATATAACTGTGTAGGTCTGAAAACACCCTCAGAAGCCGATACCTGCTCAGCGGCTCTGGACCCATCTGAGGGAATAGTTTCCGAGTGTCCAATAACTTGAGTTTCCAGCGGCCTAGTTGGCTCCACGTGGGAGTCGGATGCTGCCTGTGGCTCTGAGGTAGCGGGCATCAGGGGCTGCGAAAGCGCCTCACTGAGAACCGGAGACAGGCCTAGCAGAAGCCTCATCATTGGTTTTGGACCTCGGATGCCTGTCCTTTTCTTTTTCCTTGCACTTTTTATAAACTCCGGTCGTCAGCTGTTCCGACGACATTATATAATTGAAAGTAATGAAAGGCAAAATCGTACCGATGCTTAACAGTGAGCTGGTTAAATCTAGCACAAAACTGACAGCTAGCAACATCGTGGTCAGGGCCTAGGCAAGGAATACAGTAAGAATGAAAATCCTTATGAGGTATTTGCTTCCCACAAGAAATACAATTGTTAACTTTTTCTGACATCGATCTGGAGCAAGAAAAAACTTTCCCCAATGGGGTACTTGGACTTCGGATCTGAAATTCAATTTTGAAAATCTCAGGAGTCGCCGACCGGCACTTGCGAACTGCTTTTGCTTCGAGCACCACGCAGCAAGAAAGACTGAAGAAAATGGCATCAGCTGCATCTATTATACCCCTGGTGCACTGATGTCAGGGAAGAGGTGACAGCAACCGACGCTGGACCGAGACTTTGGAATTCGGGCCGACTGAGGGTCGCCTGCCAGCAGGATAACCCAATTGTAATGACTGCAACAGTGAAACACGATGAACATCAAACATAAACCGGAAAGCAACAGGTTTGTCAGTTAGTGGCTCAAGTGCTGGAAAAGTTGGTAGATGAGGGTGGGACTGAATAATGGGCATTGTCTTGGAGGGTGGGACCAAGTAATGGGCATTGTCTGTGAGGGTGGGACTGAGTAATGGGCATTGTCTGGAAGGGTGGGATTGAGTAACAGGCATTGTCTGGGAGGGCGGGACTGAGTAACGGGCATTGTATGGGTGGGTGGCACTTAGTAATGTGCATTGTCTGGGAGGGTGGGACTGAGTAATGGACATTGTCTCGCTCATCCTAGGGAGAGGTTTAGTGGTTCAAGTCCACTCACTGCTACCCCACTCACTGCTACCAAACAAGCCATCAGCACATACAGGGATGGACCAAGGAGGTGGGCTTGGTCCTACCAAGCTGGTAATGGTAGCTCTCAATGTATGTATGTGGAAACATGCACACGTATGGGATGGACCAAGGAGGTGGGCTTGGTCCTACCAAGCTGGTAATGGTAGCTCTCAATGTATGTATGTGGAAACATGCACACGTATGTGCAGCGTACTGTAGGCACATTTGGTGATATGGATACCCGTGTAATCAACTAGAGCATGAGGTTAGAACCTCATATCAGAAGGGCCATGATGGAAACCTAAATGATGGCATCCATGGTTGGCTGTCATCCTGCAGGAATGAGTAAAGCTGGAATCTGCACTCCCTCTGTGATGAAATTATGAGCCATCACACTGGCACGAGGGCTGATAATTGTCAAGAGTCAAGGAGAAAAAAGTGAAGCCTGGGGCTGTCTCAAAGAGCAGTTAGCTGATGTTTGGTAAAACAGATCCAGAGAGGAGAATTAATACAGTGCACTCTGGGAATGGGAGGAGAGATGAATTTAGTCTGAGAACGTTTTATGTGCTATGCTCTCCTATTGTCTGCTAGCATTAGTCCTTCTATCAGTGATGGAGCTTTTCATACATTAGGTGCACAAAGCATTTTTCCAATTAATATGCATGTTAAAACATCTGAGCATTTAAAACATTTAAGTGATTTCAATGCAAGTAAAAGTATTTGGCTATTGATTCATTACATACTGCATGAACGTTTACTGTTTTATGCAGCCAAGATGTTTTTGTAGTTAATGCAGTGTATTACATTTCCCAATTACTGTACACAGCCATCATCCCTCCCATGACATGTTTTTCTATTTGTTCCCAAGTAGAGTGAGAGCTGCTTGAGAGGCCATTATCCAGACAGTCGTCAGAGTCTTTGACAAACAGCACTTAACATATATATCCTTTATATCTTACTGGTGGCCAATGTACATACTTGCTTAGGCCTTGCATGTTTCTGTATATGATTTGTGAAGGCAAATGCCTGTTACATCTTCACCTGTGGGTGGGCACATTCTCACACATTTCCCATGCAAGTTACCATGTAAACATAGTTTGACAGCATCAGTTACATGCACTGTATCTATACACTGCATGCCAGGCAAATATCCCTTAGTAAATGCTTATAATGCAGCCAGCTGGGACAATTTCCTTCCTTGAAAAAGGGAATATCTGTGTTTATAATTACTATATGTACAATTCCAGACAGTAAAATGGAATAATTCCATATGTGTTTAGACTCAGCTAAAAACTGTCTCCATATCAGCAATGAATGTGCCCTCTAAAACCAATTAAGGGGGATTACAGGACTTATAGTTAAACAATCAATAGGCTAATATGAGTCTCATTTATAAAACATGACAGATTTCAGAGATAAGAAATATTACAGCTGTAAATGTGTGAATCTACCTCCAAATTCACTGCCATACACTAAGTAGGATGTGACCAAATTTTATACTAGGTAGCTGGATTTCGTTAGAGTAGGCAACTATTGTAGAGGTTAGTGACCTCCTCTTCATTCTCTTGTGTTTTTCTTTTTGTTACCTTATGTTGCCTAACACAATGCTTTACATACAACCATTAGCAACTAATGGTGGTAAGGCTGACTCCATATATACAGGGTTGGAGCTTTGACTATGACTTAGGCCAACTCCTCCAGTGCTTGAGCTACTAATCAAAACCATAGGTTCATAGGTACTAGACTATTGGCCCTAGGGCCTATACAAGCCTAGCCAAAAAGGTACCCTGGCTTTTGCCACCCAAGAAAATTATTTTCCTGTGCCCCTGTTAAGCAGAACCACAGAAGTGATCCCTGGGGTGAATTTCTTATTACCCATCCAATCATCAAGATTTTTCTTGAAGAGTGCTAATGAGGAGCTCTGTTTGACATAGATAGGTAGTCTGTTCCAGAGTACGGGAAGTCTCTGGGACAGAAATCTATCCCTCCAGCATGTTCTGTTTATTATGGTGACAAGGTTTAGGTCCCTAGAGCATGTAGCTCGGAGGGATTGGGATTTCTTTAAGTGGGAGCATGTCCAACAGCTCTGGGTTTGACATAGCTTTGTATGTTAGGCAGAGATCGCCTCTGAGTAGGCAATATGCGATGGAGTAAAGCTGGAGTTTTTTGAGATGGTCTGCGAAAGGCATCTGTTTGAGGCCAGTAATCCTCTTTGTGAGGTATTTATGCGGCCTTTCCAGTTGTTGTAGATGTCTTGTGAGGTACATACCAAAAGGGGCGTTGTACTCTATAATGGGTCTAATGAGTGATGAGTAGAGGGGAACAATGACCTCTTTTTTTCTGGATGAGAAACCTTTTGTGATGAGGTGTGCCACGGAGAAGGATTTCCTGACCACTGTGGCGATGTGATTATCAAAGGAGAGACTACTGTCCACCTGTGTCCCAAGGTCTCTTATCACACTTTCGGTGTTAAGTATACTACTGCCTATGTGGTAGTTCATGGGTACAGAGTTTTTACCAAAAGGGATGACAATGCAGTTTTTGGCATTGAGCTTGAGCTAAGGTTGCCTAAGGGGTGGGGGTGGGGGTTACATGTGAGCAGCTGGCATTGGCTCACCTACCTTGAGGGGGGTGGGTTGTGTATGCTCTAACTCTAGATCTGGCATATGAAGCTGGACTATTGTGTGCAGCATATGGACCACAGACATGCACTTGTTAATGCGAAGTTATGTAAGCAGCAGTGCTCTGGGAAGGTATAGAATTCTAGTGACAGCGTATGCAGAAGCTCTCACATACTCACTGACATGAAGGCCTATAGGGGCTCTGTTTTATAGGGAGAACATATGTCAGCTGCCTGCCTAGATGACAGTCTGCCATGACTGGTTCTCACCCCAAGAAGGAGAAGGAACTTGGCTAATTGATCACAAGAGGTCTGATGTCCGACTCTCAGCAGGGGATAAATGAATACATTATAAAAACAGATCCTGTGTTACGTAAAAGTGAATGGTAAAAACACACAAAATGGAAGTATCAGTAATCTGTGTAAACATGGTTTAATATTTATAGACTTTTTGCTGTTATTTAAAGTAGATATCTTACATGTTTGTATACCACAGTCAGAAGCTCACAACAATTTAAAACACTGTAGGAACAGTTTTTAATTTAATACAATTTCAATTGCCTGGCACTGGCTACTCTTTACCAGTACAAACATATGTTATAAATAGTTCAAAATTCACCATTTCTACAAAGTAAAAACATAATATATCAGCACTACAAGAACATTTTTCAAAATGAAACGGTCCACTGCCCATGTTACAGTATAATACTGTACACATAAAGTGTCCAAGTTGCATCATAGTGCAGTTCATGGCTTTCTTCAAAAACTGCCAATGAAGTCAGACATGTCCATAATCTGAGTAGCCACGCAGGAATGCCAGAGACACACTTTTGTAGCAGGTATTCATATTTCTAGATCCCAGACAGGTATGCTTTACTTTTTAAATACTGATCATGGTCCTTGATCGCGTGATCTCCATGCTGTATAACATAAGTACGTACTTGCAGAGTAGCATAATGTCACCACAAAGGCAAAAAACTGCAAGAAAAGCAGGGAAAAAACAAAAATTCAGATTATTACTAAAGCCAAGGAAAATGTTAATGGTTTAAATGCGAGCAAACTGTTTACGATACTAAAAATATGTCTGTTAGAAAGACTACAAAACCCAACATATGTGTATATATTTAAGTGTCAGGTAAAATTAATAAAAACAATAACTTTAGCGCTAAACATCACAGCCTACTTAAAGATTTGTTATGTAGTTATAGAATTATGAGAGCTATAAAAATCAAATACCAGAAAAAACATATAGCAAGGCAATGAACTAAGGGAATATAGATTTTTATTGGTATATTAATTTATATTTCC
This sequence comes from Protopterus annectens, assembly GCF_019279795.1. NCBI lineage: Eukaryota > Metazoa > Chordata > Ceratodontiformes > Protopteridae > Protopterus > Protopterus annectens. The sequence goes on from NC_056732.1 coordinate 118,411,022, forward strand.
ATTTTAGTTGCACAAAACAAGCACAATTTGCATAAAATTGAGTACCGCACAAGAATAGTTAATTGCATACAAAAACAACAGTTTATAAACACCTAGTCAATGGTTTAAAGCCTTTAAGGAAGAGAAAAGTCAGAAAGAACATGCCAATGTAAATTTCTACATAAACAAATAAATCTTAAAAGTAATTGCATCATGTGTCAAACATGTATGGAATTTTGGGATCTTAAACTTACAATGATAATGAAACAGAGTTATTTCCAGTTTCAAAGGAATAATGAAATAAAATTACCAGATAATAAATAATTACAGAGATTTAATAACGATTATTATGTTATTCGGGACTTCTGTATAAATTGTTTACTGTAAGGCAAATACCTTTCATGGTGATGAGTTCTGATCATTTTTTAGTACAAACAATGAATCAGAACTAAACAAAACTTCAAAATATTTAACCTTAGATATAAAGAACCAACATAAGTCATTAAACCATAATGAAGAACACCCAAGTATAATGATGAAGTTAATAACTAAGAAAAATTATGAAAATGACATTATAGCTTGTACATCTTAGCTAATATGGGATAAATTAAATGTATTACATATCTAGTGGTCATTTATTTTCCAAATGCTTACTTTATCTGATTCAAACCTTATGAGGAGCCACATCCACTCCTGGCACTCTGTATAGATAGGATACCAGTCCACCACAGGACACACACACACACACACACACACACACACACACACACACACACACACACACACACACACACACACACACTCACCTTTAGACAATTCAAAGAATAGTCAATTCACTAACAGCGTAATGTTAGGATGTGAAAGCAAACTACAACACCTGGCAAACACCCATGTGGACAAAGAAATAACAAGACAAAATATTTTTCACAAAATATTTCCAAATATATGTACACTAGCAAAATGAAGAATGCCCCTATTTCTGTTATCTACATGACTATCGGGATCACTACCCAAACATAAAATGTTTAGTTTATTATTGTTAGGATCAGCAATATGGCAACAAAGCTTTGGTTTTATCACTGTCAAAAAAAAATACAGAAATCATTACATGCTAAAATTGTGTTGTTAGGGTGCTGGTGGATTCTAGGTAAATCAATGAAGACTAACAAATAACTATAACTCCCAAGTCTGATTGCATGAAGAAACACTGAAAACAGACTTGTGCCAGATCGGGAATCATTATAAATTTCATTATGTTCAGCTCCGGTCTATCAACATGTTGACAATGCTCAGACTACGTTAATATTACTCCTACTGTGTGTCCACAAAATTGGAAATGAGGTCCTGACAAAGAATATGCAATTTTCAGAAGCAGTAGATAATCCAGATTTTGAAATGCTTCTAACCAAACCAGATGTGCCTTTTACCGTCGTATTTATATTTGCCTGATTCTGTATTTTACCAGTTTGACAGTATATTATAGCTGATTTTAGCCATACTGCCATAACAGAGTCTCCAAATAAAGCAAATGTTCTGCCATATTTATATCTGTTTCAGGTAAAGATTTGGTAAGCAAATGTTCTGCCATATTTATATCTTTTCCAGGTAAAGATTTAGTAAAACAGTGATAAGTTCTACTTTAGCAATACACTATGGTCCAACACTTCCAGTACTTCCAGCTTAAACCATTGTTCACTCAGTAGGAAAAATGCTACATTAGCAGACACTGTTAAGAAAAGGTACAAATTCTCTAGAACTGAGTAAACATAACACATCGAAACAATTGCAGATAAATTAATGCGACCTCTCAGATGTAGTGGAGTACATCAAGCTGGAGTGGGTTATTAAGTTATAATGAATGCATACTTTGAGATATTTTCACATGTAAAAGAGAATGACATGAATGGAGGGGAAGTGTGCCTTCCAAAAGAGACATGGACACAGTGTGTGCCCATGATTCAAACCAACTTTCGGAGATTACCATAAAGTTAGTAATAAGGTGGCATGTTCTCTGTAAGAAATACAAATGCAACAATGCATACTAAAGACATTGACTGATGGGAGCAGGGTGTACATAAATGCAACATTTATTTGACACTCTGAATCTAACTTGACCAAGACAACAGTTAGTATGAATACAACCTCAGGATTTTCTTGAGAATTTTCCTAGAGCTCATGGAACTAAAATAATAATAATAATAATAATAAATAATAAATATTTATTTGGAAAATCCATGGCTAAGACATACATCAAACATGCTAATAGCATGTTTGTGTTAATTTTAATGATTATGCTGTATTAGCATGTTTGTTAATTTTAATGATTATGCTGTATTAGCATGTTTGTTAATTTTAATGATTATGCTGTAATTTAAAGTGTTTTCCTATCCCAGCTTCCAAGACCTACTGCAATAACTCAGCTTTATCCCCCCAACAACATTTCCTCATACCTATTGCATACCAAGAGCCATATGACTTCCCCTTATTCCTTTTTCTACCATCTTCCTTCCGAAGTCCCAGTTCCCCTACTCTTTCACGTTTCCTTTCACTATCCCATGTGTCCTTATCAAAGGTGTTTTCTCTTTTCTCTACTCTAAATTTAACATTAATGGACTCTGTAGCTTCTCTTCATACATGTGCTTCATTTATCCTATTTTCATAATGATGCCCGCACTTTCTTCAGCAGCTTAATTTCTTTGTCTTTGAATTGCTTCTAGAACAGAGCACATTACTGATAAAGCTTTACCACAGGTCTGCCCAGTGGCATTACTATTTCAGCACTTAAAACTCCACTCTTCAAACTGAGTACCCCAATAATTTGTTGGCCTTTGCTGCAGGCTTAACAGTTAGATTATGATTCTTTATTTAGGTATGATAATGGTCATAATGACGATTACGTCTTGAAGGCTTTCCTGGCCGAGGCGTTAAGTATAATAAATTGCTTTCTGGACCTGTATCCTGTTGTTTTTTTCTTCATTGTTCGGGTTTTGGTGGTTTTGGATGATAATGATCCCCCCATGTTCTCTTCCTGTATTGGGATTGCCAGTCAGAAATAATCAAGCATCTCAGCAAAGACTGAACAGAGGCTTGAAGGATTATTGCAAATAGGAAAAGGAAATGAGTGTACTGGTTACATGGAAAGGATAAACCAGAACCTTTTTACTGAAGCATTCTTCTATGATGTTCTCTAGTCAAGGGAACATTCAATATCAATAAAGAAAATGTTTAAACTTGTTATATCACAAAATGACCTCAATAGAACCATCATGCATAACTTTAGCGAGGTTTAGGGACAACACTGATTGCTGTTCTTGTTGCCTGGAGTTGGAACAGAAAGGCAGCAGATCTCTACTATTAGGCAGATGTTTTGTTTTCGTGGTCAGAGAGGTCACAGAAGTGTGCACAACAGTACAGAGATTATACTGACAGTTCTGTCATCTCTAGCAAACGTGCAAGTCCTGACACTTCAGACAGAAAATACTGGATTTTGAGTTTATTTTTTGAATTGCAAACATGTTGTTATTCATTTCACCCCCCATACCTGATATGGAAGGTGGTGCCCACCACACCCCTCCTATTTATATATATAGCAACTCTAAAATCACCTGAATCTTGGAGAAGGGAGAAAAGCCAGTGATACAGCAATTTCAAATTTAGCACATATCCTCCAATTCAGACTTTTAATTTTGCTTTTCTGAGGATCGCAGATATGAACTTTACATCTTCAACAGGTACCCAGATACTTCTCAAGCACTGGCTAATTTCTCTGGGCCTGTTTCTTATGCATCCTTACTCCTGGAAATACATAGAGATAGTGTCACAGCAGTACCCATTGCAGTCCACTAGCCAAATAAGTATACTATCAATTCACCTTCAGTCTTGTGTTTGTCACTTGCTGTTAACAGTACCCCATTCCATCTCTCATGGCAGTAGGCACTTCCAGCCTTTCAGGAGCTGAATGACTTACCAAACATATTACTTCCCTCTTCATCTTAACAACTACTGTCTCCTTAAATAACTTCATTTATACTTTATACTTAAGAACAGACTTCCTACATTTGTGTTACAGTTTAACTCATTCTGGGTTTACAAGACTTACAGTGTCACGTGTCTAAGTAAGAAATAATCTGCCCACTCTCCATAAGTAGAGGCAATGACTTTGCTGCTGACCACATGTACATCTGCGAGTAGACTATGTTTCATTTCTAAGTGCTTGCTAACAAAATAAATAAATAAATAAAACATAAAAAAACTTACTGCTGCAAACTGCTAGCCTTAACAGATTTTTGTATTAAGCATGTGTTTTTTGGGGAAGAATATTCTGGCTTTTTTTATGTATTAGGGCTGTTGTCACCATCGTCCAAAAAAGGGGGGGGGTAAAAACTAGCACAGAATGCCTGCCGTCTATACACACACTGAGAAAAATGAAGGCTCAAACAAAATATTTATTCACGCATTATATTACATTAGGGAGCATGCAGTTTGATTCAACCAATACAAAAACTCAGGAGGCAAAGCTGACCCAAATAATTACTCAGCTCTAATGGTGTTTAATATTATACAGTTCCTGCCCCTGTAGGATCACAAGGACTAAAACAATGGCAAAAGAAACAAATAAAAAGTAAATATGGAAAAGAACTTATGATTTTATATATCTTAGCAAGTTATGATGGCAATAATACCTGTCAGGATGGATGTTTTGCAGAAATTAACTCCCTTCTGGACCACCTGGCCAGTTGTGAGTAAATTCCTCTAGAACTTTTACTCCTGTCAGTATTCCACCTATTATCACCCCGATGCAACTTGCTCTAAGAAGGTTGGTGGTGTACACTTTGCATTAATGTAGACATAGTAACCAGTCTGAAATTTGCATTAACAGCTGGGTGAAAATAAGTAAAACACTTTGAAAACAGATTGCACCATGCCATTAGTAAATCATGCATTTTTTTAAATTATTTAACATTTGTTTACCTGGAAAGTCCAACTTGGAGTAAAGCTAATTTTCTGCAGAGGCCCAGGGAGAAACGCAAATGCTCTAGATGCATACCATTGTATCATGGGAGAAAACCGGAGCACCCAGAAGAAACCCACATGAGTGCAGGGAGGACATGCAGACTCCACACAGAAGACACCCCAGCCGAGAATCGAACCAGAGAACCTCTTGCTGTGAGACAACAATGCTACTGCTGCACCACTGCACTGTCCTGCACAGGTAGCATGAATCCAGTGACTAGCTGACAAATGCTCCAGCCAGGAAGAAGAAAATAGCTTTACAACTCCTGCTGGAACATTTATTAGTCAACCACAACCTCAAGCACAGTTTTACTTACAGCTAACCAGAAATCAAATAAAATCGACAAAAAAAAAAAAAAACTGTTATGAATAAAAAGGATATTTATGTTCCCCAAGATAATCCATTTTCAGGAAACTATACTTTTTAAATATAAAAAAATAAAAGAAATAACCCCAAGGGTTTCTATCACAAACTGTTTTACTCTGTCATTTCACAGAACCACTGTATGTTGCACAACCAATAACCATCATCAAGTAATTCTACAGTAAAAGCAAAGAACTCATAAAAGGATTGAGTGAACTCGATGAATAAAATATATAATCCTTTTAATAGTAAAAATGTGAGCGCTTTCGCAGTATAAATACTGCTTCATCAGACATAAAACAACTGACACCACTGTTTAAATAGTTTAATGAAATCATCACATCCAGTAAGGTGTCTCCTGTGGAATAAAGTGACAAGCACATATAAAAGACTTTACTCCTAACAGCTACTATGAATTTTTTATGTATTTGGTTTTAAAGATTTAAATGAAAAGATTTCATTAAAGCAATTTTTGAAACAAAGAGAGTTACATAGGTAGGTTTTGCTATGGCTCCTATCTGCCTGTAACCTCAACATCCACTTAACCGCCTGTGTTTCTATGTAACTCTCTATATCACCACCTCTGTTACTACCATATACTCTCTGTATGACCATAAATTTAAATTCATGTGAAAACCCAACCAGGGCGATATGCTTTGGCATTAATACCAATTTAGAGAGTAATGCATTGACATAAATGTGTTCACGGATGCGGCTGGTCTTGCCAACATAGAAACTGAAACATATCTGACAAACAGCCAAATATATCAGATTGGCTGTGTTACAGTCTGGTAAGGTCTATACTTTTAGGATAGAAGCAGTGTCTGGATGTGTAAATATGCCTGTGGTGTCTATATAAGTACAATACCAGCAACTATTACAGGGTTGCATAATACCAAGTAGATGCCCTGTATCAGCCTTATTGTAATCCCAATAACACAACACGTTCCTAAGGGACTTCTTGTTTTTAAATGAAAAACTAGGGTTATCTCCCACTGTCCTGATTTTCCTGATTTCGTCTTTAATAGTCAATATGGGCCACTATTTTTTAACCACATTTGTGAATTTATTTACATTACTACTATAAAACATTGGCATTCAAGTATTATTCTGATCTTTACCTAAATCCAGCGTATCGTCAGCAAATGCTGAAAAATATGGTCTAGCTGTAGTGGACCGTAGGTGCATGACATTGCTCAAAGTGTTATCTACTTCTACTCTAATTGAGAAAACCCACAGGGTATTTCTTCCAGGACAGATATCTGATAGTTCTGTCTTTCAAATGATATGCCCGTATCCTTACTATCAGCATAGTGGAAAAAAAACTGAAGAAGTTGCTTGTAAAGGACACTAGAAATGTTCTTGATAATGACTATTTGTGGGAACAAAAGACACAAGCCGGTGAAAAAACATAAAACTGAAAATGGGTTGCAGGAAGGAAGGCATCAAACACCAAACGTAAAAACAAGCAGTTTAATCCAAAATGAAGCGCTTTTCATCGCAGTGAATACTGTGACTTCTTCAGATAAAAACAACATTGAGAGCATGCCCTTAAGTAGTCAGTGAGCAGTAGTTTAACTAATACTGGTTAACTATTTAATTAATTAACTACTGCTCACTGGCTACTTAAGGGCATGCTCTCAATGTTGTTTTTATCTGAAGTCACAGTATTCACTGCGATGAAAAGTGCTTCATTTTGGATTAAACTGCTTGTTTTTACGTTTTGTGTTTGGTGTCTTCCTTCCTGCAACCAGTTTTCAGTATTTGTGGGAACAAGGCAGCAACACATTTTTGCAGGCAATCAGATTATGCAAAGAAAGGTCCCCTGGATATAGAATCACTTACCCACTAACAATAAAAATGTTTTTTTTTTTCAAGTGGCTATAAGCCATTCTTTGAAGCAGAGCAAGCATTACAGGTGCTAAAAGTGATTGGGATAGTCAAGAAGATACAAAAGGATAGTAATTTTGGCACCAGAGGAAATGAAAATTCCATTATGTGATCAAGATCTACAATGGAAAGGATGCCAGTAAAGCCGATGTTCAAGTATAAGATGGAGGAGAAACAAAAAGAAGTGCAGGACTTTTGCTGTGTCTCTACCAGGAAAATAAAAATGTCAGTATTAGCAAAGTTAGTAGGAGAGAAAATGGCTGAGATAGAACCATAAAGAATAAATCTTGTTTATCTAACTTTGGCACACACAACTGGCAAGCAAATAATACTTCTGAGATGTTTTATTAAAAAGAAAAGTGTTTAAGGGGGAATCTGTCATATGGTTCACAGCTGTAGCGAAGACGGGGAGTCCTTTTTTAAAGAATAAAGTAAGAGTTAGCCAATGAAAATGAGTAAAATTCTAGAAGGGGTGGGACTAAAGTAGACTAAAAGAGCGAGAATGGTTAAGAGAGTGGGGAGTTCACCTGCATCTGTGGGACTGTCATTCAGAGGAGGAAACCTCTAATATGGTATGTCTCATTGGCTAATTTCATTGAATTAAACTGGAAACCTGGAAAGTTCAAAAGAAGAGGTCTTATTTATAATAAGTAGGCCAATATAGCTTGTTCTGTATATCTTGTAAACAAAATTGGATGGGAAGTTTCTACAGAAAACAGAGAAAAAGAAAAAAAAGAGAAATAAGATGAGGGAAAATGGGTGAAAAAGAAGAAGGTGAAAGAAGTGGATTATAACTGTTTTGAGAGGAAAGGAGTCAAGGAACTCTATCTTAAGGATGGAAAAATTAGTCATTTACAAGGGTCATTACTATCTATTTGAAATGAAAGGGGAATATCAGAAGTGCAAGGGACAGCAAAAGAGCAAAATATGATAGAACTGGTAAATAGAAAGGTGGCTAAGTGGGAGAGGCAACTTAATTTGTATTTCAGCATACTCAGATTATTGTGGCTTGCATGGGCACTGACCTGTGGTGGTTGCTCTAGCTGTTGTTTGTCTTTTGGCTTTTCCCGGTTAGGGGTTGCCACAGCGGAATTCCGGTCCGCTAATGACTGGCAGTTGTTTTTTATGGTGTCGAGTTGCTAGCCCGATGCCCAACCTTCAACAAAGGCATGCCCATTCAATGCATGTCTTTCAAACGTCCACTCCACCGTGGGGAGGACATGCAGACTCCACACAGAAGGCACTCCCAACCCAAGCCGAGAATCGAACGGGAGAACCTCTTGCTGTGAGGCAACAACGCTACCGCTGCACCACCGGGGCTCTTACTTTGCAGGAAAAAGTCAATGAGAATAATGTGTATATAGTACAGCAATTAAATGTATTACAGAAATGTTTTTATGTATGTCCTCTGGAAAACTTAAAGGATGGGTACTTGAAAAGGGGGAATGACGTGACTGCAGCAAAAACATTGCTATTTTTATATTTTTTAGTTGTAGACAATGTAGACAAAAAAGGGATAAACAGAAAGTCTTTACTACCAATAAGTGCAAGGTTAATGAATATAAAATGGTGATGAGTAGATTTCAAATTATGACATGGAATGTTAATGATTTGACGAAGAAATGAAACAGGAGAAAATAATGACATACGTGCATAAAAGCTTAGTTCATATAATATTGTTACAAGAAACATATTTAAATGAGAATGAATGTAAACATTTCATAAAAAGAGTGACATGGTTGGATACAGCTCACATATAAAAGGAGAAAAAAGGGAATTCTGACCCTTATAAAAAGTTATAATTTTCTTTTTCTTCATACAGTAATTATGGTATGTTTACCCTGTTTGCAAATTTAAGATAACTGGGAAGGTGAAAAACTAACAAAAAGAATTAAAGGATATACTGGAGGAAGCAGTGGCAAGTCAGCAAGGTACACTATTAATAGGAGCGATTGGAACTTAACAGATGGAGCAGATGACTTGATAATAACAGATGGAGCAGATGGCTTGGGTGGCCATCGGCAAAATACACTAAGAAAATAAGCCAAATTCTTAGAAAAATATGTGAAGGTGTTTGGTTAGAAGGACATAATGGAGAGGGAAGAAGTCATTTTACATATAAAGCCAAAAAGGATAGGAACTGAACTAGACTCAACTAGAATAAATATATATCTATAGAACACAAAGGCAAAGTAGTTGCCTGTGAGACAAACCCTTTAACTATACCGACCATAGTCTAGTATTGATGTTAGGAAAGGCTTACATTGGTACAGGTTTAAAGCACTGGCACTTTCTAACTCACTTATTGAAAAAAAATAAAAGCTGGATAGAAACAGTACTATGACAGCAGTTATTAGAAAAGAAACAGGGAGCTGGAAAGTATAGAGATGGAGAACGTGAAGAGGAATATACTAAATGTAATATCAGATAAGGAGGGAGATAAGAACAAGGAACAAGTGTTGGAGATGTTGGAAAGGATGAAAAAAATTTCTACAAAGGGAACGCAGAATAATGGAGCAGGAACGGGAACATTGGCGGAAAGCAGGGGAAGAAGTGATAGAGAACTTGGAGATAATCAATGAAGAATACAAACTAGTATTAATGCCGTTATATTTTAATTTGAATCCCAGAAATACAGAAGTGATAGCATAGAAGTTAAGGCAGCAAGAAGTGGAAAGGAATATAATGACATTGAAAGCTCCAGATACAGGCAAAATATATACATAAACAGGGAAGATACTGGAGGGATTATGTAGGGATTATGAGAGATTTCATGCGAGAGAACAGTGAACAGAGGATTAGGTTAATCAGGAGATTTTTGGAAGGAATAACATCTCCAGTGGTTGAAGGCAAACCATAGACTGCTTATTACACAACATGACAGCAGAGGAAATAAGTAAATAGCTCTTTCCAAAGGTCTGTTGCTGAATTAAAGAGATATTAATGAAGGGAGATACCACAAGGATATGGAAAAGAGCAGTTTGGTCAGCAAAGGACATGGAGAAAGTTCAGTTCTGTACACTTACCATAAATGTAGATGTCTAGTGTATTCACTGTTGCAGTCATTACATTTGGGTAATCTGCTGGCAGGTTGCCCTCAGTCGGCCTGATTAACAAAGTCTTTGGTCCTGCTTCAGTTGCTGTCCCTTCTTCCATGATGTCAGGTCGTCAGGGGTATAAAACATGCAGCCGATGCCATTACATCAGTTTTTCTTGCCCCAGATGACAGGTGCCCCCCAAATGAGGAGCAAATAAAATTAAAAACACAAAAAAATACATCCAACCAAAAGCAAATACACCAAAAAGGCTTTTAAGCATAGTAAAAGAAAGTAGAGGTATAGTCAGAGAAAAACAGGGGGCTGGAGGGAGGGTAACCAGGACTGCAACACTGAATACACTTGAACATCTACATTTATGGTAAGTGTACACAACTGTACTATGTTCTTCATGTTTCACTGTTGCAGTCATTACATTTGGGTAGATTCCCAAAGCTATGGTTGGGAGGAGGAATTTATGCAGCATTAGGGACAGCTATAAGGCCCTGCAAGACAACATTGGCAAAGCTAGCTCTGGATTTAGAAAAAAATTGGTAAATGATAATGCTTGGTGAAAGTATGTACAGAACTCCAGGTAGCAGCTTCTAGAATATCCCTGGTAGGAACACCTCTGAGAAAGGCTGCAGAAGTAGATGCAGCCCTGGTGGAATGAGATATGATCCCCTGGGGGATAGGTTTTCCATGGTGCTTATAGCAGAAATTAATGCAATGGCTTATCCATTTAGAAATGGTTTGTTTTGAAATAGCCTTCCCCTCTGCCCCAGCAGCAAATGCTACTAGCAATTGTTCAGATTTTCTTCGAAATTTAGTTCTGTCCAAGTAGAATCTAAGTTGTCTGTGCACATCCAAGGAATGCAGAATCTGTTCCCCCTTGTTTTGTGGATTAGGATAGAAGGTTGGCAAATGAATGGACTGATTAAGAACCACACTGGAAACCACCTTGGGCATGAAAGATGGATTGGTCCTCAGAGATACCCTGTCCGCATGAAAGATGATGAAAGGCTCCACTGCCATAAGGACCTGTAATTCATATATCCTTCTAGCTGAAGTGATTGCTAAAAGGAAGGCTGTTTTCCAAAAAAGAAATTTTAAGACTACAGTAGTAGCTGGCTCGAACGGAGGTAGAGTGAGCTTCTCCAAAACAAAAGTAAGGTCCCAGGCAGGGGTACGAGCTCTCCTGGGTGGTCTCAAGCTCTTTGCCCCTCTGAGATACTGCTTGAGCAGGGGATGAGAAAAGAGGGGTGGTTCTGTGTTATAATGAGCTGAAATAGCTGAAGCATGGATTTTAATAGAGGAAAAAGACAGGCTCTTGTGAAGCATCTCAGTTAAGTATTGAAAAATCTGAGGTAAATTGGGTGCTGCTGTGCCCATCCCTAAAGACTGGTTCCAGGCACAGAATCTTTTCCATTTGTCAGCATAAGATTTTCTAGTACTAAGTCTTCTCGCCTCGAAGATGACATCCATCACAGGTTTGCTGAGGGATGCTAAGGGTGAATTTAAGTGATTAGCCAAGCTGCAAGGTTCAGTGTTGGGAGCTGAGGGTGCAGAATTTGGTTCTCCTGCTGAGACAGCAAGGAAGGTGTCCGAGGCAGGTGCCAGGGAGATATTTGTGACACACTGCACAGGAGTGGGTACTAGTGCTGGCGTGACCAGTCTGGAGCAATCAAAATCATTCTTGATTTGTCCTGTTTGACTTTTAGCAGAACTTTGGAGAGCAGAGGCAGAGGGGGAAAGGCGTAAACTGATAGGTTTTTCCAGCTGAAGGACAGAGCATCCACTTTCCAGGCTTTTTTGTGGGGAGTCCTTATGCAAAATTTGTCCAACTAGTAGATCTATTTGCCTCCCCCCAGAACTATGTCTGTGCTCCCCAATTTGCTTGTCAACATGTTGAAAATTTGTGGTTCCAGTTTCCACTCCTGTGGGTCCATGAGATTTCTGCTTAGTCCGTCTGCCAGTGTATTCAATTTTCCTGACAGGAATTGAGATTGTAGGTGCACTTGGTAGCTCAAGGCCATGTTCCACAATACCATTAGTCTGCAGAGGGGGTAGGAATGTGTACCCCCCTGCTTGTTTATGTACCACATAACAGTGGTGTTGTCCGTCTTTACCATTAGTTGTCCTGGAAGAATGTGGTCCTTGAAGGCTGTCAGAGCATTCTGTACAGCTAACATTTCTTTTTGATTGATATGCAGGTGCATTTTAATTGGGTTTAATTTGCTCTGAATGCACTTCCCTGCCTCGTAAGCCCCCCATGCATAGTCTAATGTATCTGTAGTTAGTGTTTGGGCAGCAGGGGGTAGTGTGAATGGCAGTCCCTTGTTTTTGTGGCAGGCCTTTGCCCACCATAGGAACTCCAGGCGTGGGCAAGGTATGATATGAATCATTGTTTCCAGGCTGTGACAATGTTTACTCCATAAACTTTCTAAGTACCACTGAAGTTTCCTCATATGCAGTCTTGCATATGGAATTAGAAGAATGCAGGAGGCCATGAACCCCAAGGCTTGCAGTATTTGTCTTGCAGATAGCAGGGTTTTTGTGGCCACTTGTCTGAAGTAAGTTACCAAATGAATTTGCTTTTTGGCATGAGGAAAGCCATCTTGTCAGTTGTATTCAAGCTTGCACCCAGGAATGTAATCTGTTGAGAGGGTACCAGTTGTGATTTATTTTCATTTATGGTGTACCTCAGACAAGTTAGAACCCTTTTTACAAATGCCAGATGATTTAGAAGTATGGCCTGGTTTTCTGCCTGAATTAGACAATCGTTCAGGTATGGATATATATGAATATGTCTTTGCCTGCAAAATGCAATTACTGGAGCCAGGCACTTTGGCTTGTCTACTGCGTCCAGGGTATTCAAAGGGCAGTGCAGAGAACTGATAATGCAAGTAGCCTGCTTTGAAGCGTAGGTATCTTCTGCAAGATTCCCTGATTGGAATATGCAGGTAAGCTTCTTTTAAATCTAGAGTTGCCAGCCAGGCATTTTTGCCTAGCATAGGAAGTAACTGGTGAAGAGTCAGCATCTTGAATTTTGGAATGTCCATTAAGGTGTTTAGAGTAGACAGGTCCAGAATTATACGCCATGATTTGTCTTTTCTGGGTAACAGGAAAAGCCTGGAATAGAAACCTTGTCCCTTTTCCTCTTCTGGCACCGGTTGAATAGCCCCCATGTTTAAGAGGGAAAGTACTTGTTTTTGAGCCTCTGCCCACTGATTTGGGGGCAGGTCTGGCCACCCATTTGGTGTTGGCAATGTGTGGAAATGAAATCTGTATCCCTGGGACACTATATTTAAACCTATCTGCCCTGGGTTATGAGTTCCCAGTTTTTTGCATGACAAGCAATTTCCCCCCCAAAGGGGTGGCTAAAAGGTAAGTGCTTGGTAATTTTAAAGGAAAGTCATTGAGACTATTTACCATAGGGGGGTGTCTTGTTATTTACAGATTTGGAAGTGGAGGGCCCCCCCCCATTGCTTGGTTCTGAGAGTACCCTGGGACTGAAACCTGGTGCTTTTGGTGTGTCTGGGTTTGGCTTGAGAGGATCTGGAAGGAGCTGGAAAGGACCAGTTCTTAGTAAGCCAGTGCCTACTAAATCTTGGAGGTTGCACTTGTAAGAAATCTTTTACAGTCTGCATAGATTTAGCTTTATCTTCCATCTTTTTTAGAACTTCTTCAGCCTTATTGCCAAACAGGTGGTCCTGATTTAAAGGAGCATTCAACAATTTCACTTTAACATGATCAGGCAGAGATTGCTCCATAAGCCAAGCATGCCTTCTAAGCACAGACCCAGTAACAGCAGCCCTGCAAGAGACCTCTAAAGAATCAAAACCACATTGCAAGGTAGGTTTTCCAACTTGTTCAGCAGAATGCAATAAATCATGTACATTTTTATTTCCCACACAGTCAGAAATCAACATAATTTTTTGTTTAAGCAGTCCAATAATATGCTGTTGATATTTTAACATATGAAATTGGCAGTTTAAAGCCCTGATTGCCAAGGTTGCAGAAGTATAAACCTTTTTACCCCATCTATCTAGCACCCTGGAGTCTCTATCAGAAGGGGTAGGATTTTTAGCAGTAGAAGCCGTAATGCCCTTAGGCCCCTGAGAAATGTTTTTTGGATCCGCAACAGGATTTTTGAAAAGGAACTTGTGGGACTCAGGAACCCTGTAGTATCTTGTCAGGTTTACTAGGAGCCTGAGGCAGGGAATCAGGGGCCATACTGGATTCTGAAAACACATCAACAATGTCTAGTACAGGAGGTATAGCTAAAGGCCTATGCTGAGGTAGAAGAAGGAAATCCCTAAGCCTCTTTTTTGAATCAGAAAATTCCTGACTTTCCCAGTGGAAATGCTCCCTTAAGGTATGTAAAGTTTCCCCAAAAGAAAAGTCCTCCGGGGGGGGGCAGAGGGAATGGAATCCTCTGCATCGGAATCCTCATAAGTAGGTATGGACAAATCCAGGTCATTAGAAGAATCAGAAGAAACAGAGTCCTGATCAGAAGATTCATAGTCAAGCTCAGCCCTAGGCCTCTTAGAAGGGGTGGTTGACTACCCCTGATTAGAGTAATAAGATCTTCAGCCATTTCGATCATTTGTTTTTTAGGCATAGGGGCCTGAACATTTGGCCTGGGCATAGGTTTTTTTAGACATTGATCGAGATTTAGGCCTTAGTATAGAAGGTGGAGTCGGTTTAATATGCAAGTCTGTAGGCCTGAATACACCCTCAGAAGCCGGTGCCTGCACAGTGGCTCTGGACCCATCCAAGGTAGAGACATCCGCGGGTTCCATAGGTGAAGCATCTCACGGCATACCGGACTCTGAATGGGTCTCAGTAGAGGCCTGCGAGTCAGAAGTTGCGGGTATCAGGGGCTGCGAAAGCACCTCACTGAGTACCGGCGAACGGCTTAGGAGAAGCACCGTAGGCAGTTTTGGACCTCGACAGCCTGTCTCTGTCTTTTTCTTTGCATTATTTTGGAATCCCTGTAGTCGGATGGCTAAACAACGTCATTTCTGGATAATTAAACCAAGAACTGAAATATTTAGAGGCAAAAATGTACCGACGATGGATAGTGCACTGATTAAATAAAGCACAAAACCGACAGCAAGGCACGCCATGGTCAGGGCCTACGCAAGGAATACAGTACAAATGAAAATCTTTATGAGGTATTTGCTTTCCACAAGTTATGTAATTATTAACTTTCTTGCTCCTTACCAATGTCAGTAAAAAAGTTTCCCCAATGGGGTACTTAGCTTTAAGTTGAAGACTTTGGTTCTGAAACTCGAAAACGAAAATTTCAGGAGTTGGCCGACCGGCACTTGGGAACTGCTTCTGCTTCGGGCACCGTACGGCAAGAAAGACTGATGTAATGGCATTGGCTGCATGTTTTATACCCCTGCCGACCTGACTTCATGGTAGAAGGGACAGAAACCAATGAAGGACTCAAGACTTTGTTAATCAGGCTGACTGAGGGCAACCTGCCAGCAGATTACCCAAATGTAATGACTGCAACAGTGAAACACGAAGAACATCTGCAATTTGGTCAGCGATACTCAAAGAAGGTAGGGACCCTTTATAGTCTGATTTAGGACTGATGCTTCTCTGTATGAACTGGAGTCTAAAGTATTCATGACAGCATAGCAAAAAGGGTGTCTGAGAAATTAAAGAATTTTTTTATCCTAGATCAATATGGATTTATTGAGGGGTGGCAGATTTTTGACAATATAACTAAAACGTTACTTATACAGCATAATGCACAAACTTGGGGAGAAACTCTACCAAATTCCTTTTCTGCATCTGATCTTAAGAGCATTAGAGTAAGATGGGGATACCGGCAGCAAGTCCTTTTGAAATATACATACATACAAATATTTCAAGCACGGGTATTAATGCCCTTCTAGACTGCCAATACACCAAAACAGTTATTCCCATAATAAATGTCCAGGCTGTTCTTAAAGCAAGTACTAGTTTAGATATTTTTAATTTAATTTGGTAGTCTGTTCTATGCATCAGCTGCTTTCTTGGAGAACCAGTTAGTACACTTCTCTTTCCTACAGAATCTTCTGCATAGGTTGTCTGATGACTCTCTACTACTCTGATAACCCAAACATTCCTAGAGGTAGTTGTCTCTAAATACCCTTATACCTGAATAAGATTTCCTCTTAAATATCTATATGAGAGAATGTACAAGTTCAGATATTTTAGTCTTTTATAATAACTTAAATTTTCACATTCATGGATGCCCTTGTTATATTTCTGCTAAACTCTTTCGGTGTACTCATAACATTATGGAAGCCTTATAAGAAAACAGTTATTTCATACTCAAGGTTGGGGCTAATGTAATTAACAAACAACGACTTCATCATTTCTGATTTTCTAGACTTTATAAATATTTTTAGACAACCTATAGTTTTATAACTATCATTAACTAATTGGTCGATATGACTAGAAAAAAATGAAATCTGGATCTACCCATTTACCCAGGACCTTCAATGAATCTACAGTTTCAATCACTGTGTGCTGTATTAAATATTTACTTTTCAATGTATGCCTCCCAAATCTCATGATGATAAATACATCAGAAACTAAGCATATATTAATCTCCTTTGCCCAAATGGCCAATTTAATCAAGTTATTTTGCAGACATGCCTTATCTGTAACACATGTAGGCAGTTTACCTAATTTCAAGTCATCTTCATATAGCCTGTAGAACACCTAAGATGAAAAAGACAGGTCTGAAAGATACTGTCTAAACAAGTGAGGGTGTAGGACAGAGCCCTGTGGGACACCTTGACTGCAACCAAGAATTGCACCTGTCCAATTGCTGTATGATACTTGCCATGTCCTATTTGTAAGCCATGCATCTATCCATCTTGTCAAGAATACAACAATACCTAGTTGTACTAATTTATGAATCAGTGTTTTGTATATGATCCTGTCGAATGCTGAAGTTAAATCTATATAACTTACATCACAACACAATTTTTACTCATAGCTGTTATTATATTGTATTACCCCCTGTAACATCTATTTTCAACATATGACAAGTATTCTCCGTGTTATCCCCTAAGTCTCAAAACAACCCATTAAAGTGTAGTGGGTCCAAAAGCAAAACAGTGTAAGAAACTTCTCTGTGTGGAAGATTTTCAGTCCATATATTTCTAGTTAATCACTGTATATTAATCAGATCAGACAATAGTAGTAGAAGTAGCGAACATAAACTCATCTTAAGTCAAAACAAAACAAAAAGTAATAACAGACTGCCTGCCTTGCTTGGATTACTTTCGAATACTTAGTAATGCTGTACAATTATACATTTTCTGTTTCCAGTCGAAAATCCTTTATTAAGTACACAGACAAGCGATCCAAGTAAAACAAAAATAGAGTAGTAATTTCCTCACAAGCTTTCTAAACATATATATATATATATATATATATATATATATATATACTTTTTATCGGGCATGGGAGTGGTTTATTGTGCTGTAAAACAAAGTGTTATTGGTACACATGTTAAAGTCACATCCCTTCCCCCATCAGTGTGACATTCAAGCTGGTCCTGCCCTACCTAGTAGCTGTCATAATAATAAATAACCCTTATGTACTTTAAATAAAATTTATAATGATGTGTTACTTCTTATTTAACCAAATTATTAAGTAGATTATTAAGTCTGTGATTTTATTATTTAGACAATATAAAATCACAGACTTACTAATCTACTTAATAATTTGGTTAAATAAGAAGTACCACATCATTATAAATTTTATTTAAAGTACATAAGGGTTATATATTATTATAACAGCTACTAGGTAGGGCAGGACCAGCTTGAATGTCACAATGATGGGGGAAGGGATGTGAATTTAACATGTGTACCAATAACACTTTGTTTTACAGCACAATAAACCACTCCCATGTCTGATAAAATGTATATATATATATTTAGAAAACTTGTGAGGAAATTATTACTCAATTTTTGTTTTACTTGGATCGCTTGTCTGTGTACTTAATAAAGGATTTTTGACTGGAAACAGACTGCCTGCCTTGCTTGGATTACTTTCGAATACTTAGTAATGCTGTACAATTACATATTTTTTATTTTTACTTTTTGTTTTGTTTTGACTTAAGACGAGTTTACGTTCGCTACTTCTATTACTATTGTCTGATCTGATTAATATACAGTGTAACTAGAAATATATGGACTGAAAATCTTCCACACAGAGAAGTTTCTTACACTGTTTTATTTTCAACATATGCATGGTGATATATGGTTTCAAGTCCATTTTTTCCAGTGCTGACAATAACTTATCCAATATTACCTTCTCCATTATTTTTCCACAACATTAAACTTATCTTTAAGGGTAAGGGGACTAGGACACACCCAGAGTCATGCAGACCTTTAAGTCTACTTTCATAAGTGCATGTCTCCAATCAATTCAGGAATCTCTCCATATTTACATGATCTAGTAAAGAACAGATATAACAGTACTGTAAGTTCTTGCTGAAGTGTCCTCAGGTTACTCTTACTAATTCCGTCTTCTCCCTGTGCTTTGTTTGGATCCAGTTTGCATAGTTCGTTTTATATAATCTAATTTGATTTCAATATCTGATGTTATCTGGATTTCACTAGGACAAATTATCACCCCACTGTGTGGAACCAAACTGCTTTGCACAAGATTTTGTAAATATATCTATAATTTGCTGTGTCTTTAAGAATCTGCATATTGTTTATCAATTTGCATGTCTTTATTCCTTCCATATTTTCTGTATCTGTTAAATGGTTTCCTTTTATGTTCAATATCTTTATATAATTTTCTTCAAATGTTCTTGATTTTGTCTCACATTGTACTTAATTTGTTTGTCCAGCTTGTTTATTTCAGTTTTCAAAGTTGTAGTCTGACCTCTTTTCCATTTCTTATATTTTTTGTCTCTCACCTAAATCAGGTATGTTCTTGTGGAAATATATCCCCCTGATATTGTATGCCTAGATCCTGATGTTAAACATTTTTCTAATTTTTTGCACTCAGTTTCTCTTCCAAAACTCTCCCCATTCCTTTTGCAGTTATTCCACTGAACGCATCACTCCAATTAGTTTTACATAGTGACGGTTTTGCTTCCATATAATCTGTAACTAATCTTCTGTGTATTGCTTTAGATTTCAATTTGTCAGAATTATAACCCCATGATAACTGCACATCAATGGTGATAAAACTTGACATGAACTAAGAGTAATTTTTTTAGGAACACAAAAAATGTCTAATATGTTCTGTTCCCTTGTAGGTTTTTTAACAATCCAAAGTAACTGCTGCTCCTGAACATGCGCTGTGAATAATTTCCTTACTAATGTTATTGAATCAATGTTATTCCAGTCTGTTTCTGGTAAATTTAAGTTCCCATCTTATACTATTCTTCCCTCCTGTGTTTTATGCAAGAAATACATGAAATCCATTACATCATCAGCAATTGACTTTGGTGGTCTGTATACTTAATAAAGACAACCTTAGAATATATAACAGTTGTTTATCACAGTTACACAATCTACAGTACTGGGTTTATCATTTAACTTGTAATAATCACAGGTCACATAACTATCTTTAATTCCTACCATAACATCTCCATCTGATTTTTTGTTAGAATGTCTATTACAGTAAAACATTTATATCCTGACAGAAGTGTTTTCTAGTCATTGCTCTTTAACCAAGTTTATCAAACAATAATATCAGTCTTGTGGGAATGTAGAAAACTGTCCAATAAAAAAGACTCTATTATTAATGCTACTAACATTAACAACCATCAGAAATGCATCCAATGTTGCTATCTGTAAACTGTTAAAAAAATTTTGCAGGGATGAAAATGTTTGTGTGTTTGTCAAGATCAGGGAAGAGAATTTTTGCAGCACATATTTTGCAATATTTGACAAATGCATGCCATCCTGTCTGAACATGTGTGTCCAAAATTTGGTTCAGATGCTCTACACATTTCCATTTTTTAAAATGGGACATTTTTTCATGTAGGTGCTTACCGAAAAAATCTTTTCATTTACGGTGATCTGACACTCCTTTCTCTATCTGATTTGTTAAAAATACTTCCTAACACCTGTAAAAGCTGTGCTACCTAAGAGGGCTATAAGTTCCCTACTAACAGTCAATGAATCCTTGCGGATAAGATCATTTGTACCAACATGAAAAAAAAAACACACCTTACATTAATGCATTCTAAGGCTTGTCTCACTTGCTCTATTTCTGCTCCTAGCAAGCGTAACACTATTCGATGTTCATTATCTTCTCTGCAGATATAAGTATCAGTGCCTCTACTAAATGAATCTCCAATTACAAGAATATCTTTTCTGAACAGATCTGAGGAATCTTCAACTTCTAATTCAGTAATATCTGCTCTATTAATAGTTACAAAGGAATGATACTCATCACAATTAGTCTCGTTAATCCCACTGTTTTCATTTTGTATTACATTTCCAAGCATACACTTCTCATGCATCTGGCTTTGACAACATGGCTTAACCTGTGGATGTACAATGTTTATCTTTCTCATCTTTTTTCTTACAGTAATGTTCTTCAATCCTTCCATGTTCAATTTAGATTTTTTTTTCCTTTTCACCTGTCCCCTACCTCTTTTTTCTACATTCTCTTCTGAAAAACTGCTGCCTTTTTCTGTGAGGTTTTCTGATAGCAAAATGTTATTCCCTGTAATGTGTGTATTACACAACAATGCAGTATCCATTTTAGTACGTATTCTCTTCACTTTACAGACATTTATCAGTTTCTTTTTCTTCCTTATTTGTTGTGAACGTCTTTCTTTCTTTTGTATTTCCTTTTAAATGCTCTGAATCCTCAGATTGCTGAATACTTACATCCGGAATTCCAAAGATGTCAGGGACATTGTCTTGTTTAATAGGGGTTGAATGATCTTTAGACAATAGACACATAATTTCCTAAATGTGTTCTATTTGCTCTTTGCCTAACATTATTTATCTCACCAGTCCAGTCATTAATATATATAACAGCAATTCTCCAAGCCATGCCAATTGCACAAGTGCAGCCATCATCAGTAAATCTAGATTTAACTTCTAACAGTGGTAAGTAAATCATCCAACTTTTGACATAAGGAACACCAACTACCAGTGTTATTAGGCATTACCTTTAAATATACATAGCATTTATTACACTGTACAAGATTTTTGTGCTTTAGCAAATCATTAAGTTTAAGGAATAAATATTTAGCTGCAAATTAATAAAAACCTTTAGAAGAAAATAATCAAAATCAGTTACCACAGAATTCAAAGAAAACCTAAATCAACTTCTATGAGAAAAATCACACAAACAATATGCAACTAAATGTTAAATTAAGTACAGTAAACTTCTTGCTCGGGCCGTACAACTTCTGAAAGTCACATAAAAGCTATAATTCCTTTACTTCATTCTTGAACACACACAGAAGCTTCTGCTCACTGTTCCTCACAGTCATACCTCTTTTTAATAGCAAAGATTGATGAATCACAAACAGACTACAGAGAGGACAATCCAGAGCTTATCTAAACAATCCTGTTTTTGTGTGAATTTATAGCTGAGTAGGTCCTCTTAAGATAACTAGAGTTTGCCTGTCTAAGACCGATCCATTTATAATGACAAACAGTGAAAATTAAAGGTAAAACAACAAAATATAAATCAAAGTAAATCTTGTCTACAAGTTATCCCTTCCTTCCTACAAACAGTAAAAAATAGGGATAAGAATAAAATACAAATTCAAATGAAACTTCTCCACAGTTAATCACAAACCAAGAACGGATTCTTTAGTTAAGCTCTAAGCTTATGGTTTCCCTAAAAAGTAGGTAGATTTAATAATGATGCCATACAATGGAGCTGAGGCCTATGTTAAAGCCATGGGAGAAATGTCAAACAGCTTTAAGTTTGCAAGGGGTACCAGGCCAGGCTGTCCTCTAGCACTGCTACTTTGTGCAGTATACATAGAACCTGTAGCAATAAAACTGACAGGATCTACTATGGATGGATATAACTGGTATGGGCACAAGAGAAAATAACCTTATTTGAAGATAATGTCATCTTGTATACCGCTAACACTCAAAGAGATCTACCAGTAATACTTGACATACTAGGCCAAAATAAGGAGACAGCAGGTTCCAAAATCAATGAATCCAAATCAAAAGCAATGGTTCAAAACTATGCCATAAAATATGATATTGAGTAGAAATATCCATTCCTGTAGAGACCTTATAGGATGAAATACTTTGCTGCTTTTTCTCTACCTCTACCCAAATTCCAAAGGACATGTGAAAAGAGACATTATCAAAAATAAAGCAACATATTACAATGAAAACTAATAAATATTGACCTAGACAGTAGAATCCATGCAATCAAAATGTTTACAGTACCATTAAATTTATGTGTACGGCAAGCATACTTCTGGAGGTCAAAGAAGAAATTATGGGAGATGACAAACAGAGACATAATGACAAAACAGAGACATAACAGAATTTATCTGGAATAACAAGACCCCGTTAGCTAAGTGGGTCAGGGGAGTATTACCAGTAGAGCAAGGTGGATTGGGCCTACCAGATCTGGAGACATATTTTTTAGGTATACAATCAAGAAATATGGCTACATAGATAAGGCTATGTTATGTTATACAAAACTCCAAGTAAAAATCCAAATGGAAACAACTTACAGAATACCAGAGAGGACTAGACTTGAGTAGAACAGGCTTCTGGGCTCAAACCAAACGTCCAAATAAAAATAAAAAGATAGTTAACTCCATTTACAAATAGCTATCTATTATAATTACAACATTAAGGCTCTAGGAGTGGATGGTGATGCTAGTCCTAATAGGGATAATATCTTCTGAAGAAAGATAAAGAATGACTATCACAGCAGCAGAGAGATGGTGGGCTCTAAGGAAAGATCTAAGATACAGGGAGTGGGTGGAACAAGGGTAAAACCTGAAAGAATGGGCAGAAGTTAAGAAAGAATTTTATTTGGGAAAGTGGGAGGGATTTACTTTACAAGGGCTTAAGGAGGAAGTGGAGAAGAGAATGGGAACCATAAAGAATTACAAGGGTCAGGCTAACAACCTCAGAAAGTACTGAAATAGAATGATACATAAAAAGTTTACAAGTAACAGTGACAGAAATTGCGTAATACCTCTAAAAAATTGACTAGATCTAAAATGTTTTGTATATTTGCATAGAAATGCCTACATGGATATTTTTATACACTGAGTAGGCTGTCAGAAATATGTCCAAGAGAAGATGAGAGGTGTTGGAGATGTGACTCAAGTGCTAGAGATAGCTGGGATCATATTTTTAGAGTGTAACTAGTTAGAAAAATGGAGGGATGATTTACAGGCTACAGTAGATAAGATAGAGAAAATGAAATATAGATTACAAAAGAATTGCTCTTTTTGAAGTGTGACCCTCATTTGAAGCTGGCAAAATGTGGTCAGATACACCTAGCATTACTAAGCTGCTATGTAAAAAAAACAGTAACAAGAAACTGGAAATCCAGGGAAAGCCTAAAGTTGGAGGTAACGGAGCTGATGAAGGAACTAAGGAAAAGGAGAACAGAAATATTTCAAGGGAAAATTCAACAGGGCATATGTTAGACTATGGGCTATGTGGAATAGTAACATAGCTGAATAAGGAAAATTGCCCTGTCAGACCATTTTACTCTATTAATCTGTATTATTATGAAATAATTATCTAACTTCTGAACAGTGAAGTAGGCAGATGTCCAGAAAGGAAAATGGAGGTTGTAATGTATAGAGTTTTGAATTACCTTTTTTGTCTTTTTCTATTGACTATCTATATGAAATATTACCCAATGCTTTACAATACAAAGAAAAAGAACATTTTAATGTCTGTGAGTGAATAAATATATATATATATATATATATATATATATATATATAAAATAAACCAGAATAACAAATGTAATTAGTGATGGAAAATGATTGTAATCACTGGAATGGAGCCAGGTCACCTGTCATATGCTAAGGAAATGCATCATTAAAACGGAAGGGTAATTATATTAGTATATACAGCAAAGTGCATCATGCATGAGGACTGCATGGAATGCAATGATCTGTTTAAATGGTTTATAATAAAAGTGAATATTATAAAAAATAAAATAACTGTGTAACACCCTTTTGAGCTGTAATAGGTGAGGTAGTGATTAGAAATATCACCAGCTTCAGAATATGATTATAACTTCTACCAGAACAACAGCTAACACCAATCTGGCTCCAAATATCTTGGATAATTTGTCTGGCTGTTGAAATGAAATTAATAATTCCCTACAACTGATAATACTTCCATCCAGGCACTGCTGACAGAGGTGCAATTATAATGAGGTGAAAGGGACAGCAACCCTGAGCACAAGGTGTTAGGGGCATGATCGGCAGGTGTCAGTGGTGCGGGAGTGCAGTACCACCATTCAGAAATTAATGCCAACACTGCATTTGCAGTCAGAACTAAATTACTGACGCAGTTTGTGAGTTGTAATGAAATAGTATCAAGTTGCTTGTTACATTTGTATCTCAGCAACAGTTGTACAGCAAAAAGCCTTTTTTTAGAAGACTGAGTTGAGGGGGATGGCAGTTTAGGGAACCGCACTCATCGCCAGACAATCTGGCTATGGTTCTGACTGCTGACTCCTGTAATTCACTGGGATTATGGATGGATTTTTTTTTAAAATGCTTGTATGGAAGCACTTTTTAACCTTATCAGTTTATCAGTTTCACTGTGTATATTCTCAGACCTAGATCAGGGAGTAGTTTTGTTAGGAGTCAAGAATAAAGACATTTACTCCAGACTTTACCTGTAATTATCAACTTTGCAACTATGATAAGCCATTTAAAACTAGCATGCTTAACCCTAAGTATCAGTGAAACGAAAACCTGCTGTGTTCAACAAACACAATGTCCTGGAAAAGAGCACAACAAAATCTAGTTACATGACTAGTAACTAACTCTGCACTTCTCAGATGGTGAGACCTGCCTCCTTAAGGAGGCTGTTGCTGATTTTATAGAAGGCATTTGCAGACCTAGAAATCTTGTGCAGTTAAACATTAAATATTAATTATCGGTGTCTATGAGATTTTATTTGGAAGTTAGTGCAGATAGTTAAAGCTATGAGCTTTTAACAAGTTGTGTCCTGTAGTCTAGGGTTTGATTCCATTAGTATTATTGCAATCTGACTCTAAGCAACTGATGTATAGGTAGGGTGGGGTGAAAGGGACAAGTGCCACAGGCGCAAGGTGTCAGATGGTCTGACTGGGAAATTCCAGTCGACTGGTAATGCAGAACTGCTATTTATTTCAGGATGCCAGTACAGAAATGAATTTGGATACTGTTTTTTTGGGAGGGGGCTGCAGGACTGAAGTACTTCAGTGCTTCATGAGTGGAAGAAGTTGCAGCAAGCCACTTGCTATCATTTTAAAAGTCGAAGCAGTTCTGTTTTTTTAATGGTCCTCACTCAGCTCAGAGTTGAGGGATGCAGAAACAGGACCTGGCTGTCTCCTGATGTTAGGAATACCAGCCAGATTGGAATTTACAGTTGAGGGTACATATGAGGAAGAAGAGACCCTTGGAGTATTAGATGGAGAATGGATTTTTTGCTTTGTGCACCAGAGAAAGACACCCAGAGTCCCATCTGATTAAAAAACACAATAATGTAAAGAAGCGGGATCATTCAACACTTCTTGTATAAGCCTGCTCCGTGTCATCCCAGCTTTCTACCCACTGTGCTAAGGAGCCCATCTCCTCTGATCATACACCACTCAGAAAAATCACAAAAAGTGCTGCATGCAGTGGACCCCATATGCTATTCTTCTACTGGGGTACAAACAACTGCTAAAACTGCCATGGCTGCAGTGATTCCTTCTCTCCATTCCTGGCAGAATGTTGCTCAGCACACAGTACCGAGAGACATACTAGCAATGTTATATTGTGAAACTCTTCCCAACATCGTCGCTGCATGACAAGAAAATCCCAATCAGTATCAGAGTTCCCTATAGTGCTGTCAAATGTGCCACCACTCACCACCTTGAACAGCCCACATCCATGATGCCAACAAGATCCTATGAGTGGAAACTCGCATGGCATTAGATCCCCTCATTACTATCATATAAGTTCTTAGGTGATTACTTAGTCTAATGACTGTAAATTACCTTATTAAGCTATCTATGTTTCCCAGATTTACTGAACACGTTTTGATACTCCTCATTTTATAGGGAGTGTTAGACATACATTTAGAGATTTATAAATACATGTACACCTGTTTGCTAGTTAGATGCATATACAC
Organism: Protopterus annectens; assembly: GCF_019279795.1. Taxonomy (NCBI): domain Eukaryota; kingdom Metazoa; phylum Chordata; order Ceratodontiformes; family Protopteridae; genus Protopterus; species Protopterus annectens. The sequence goes on from NC_056732.1 coordinate 118,437,646, forward strand.
TTCGGTTGCTATAATATATGTAGGACAAGGGAGCCCGCAGGATTTTTTGCAGGGGGGTGCAAACCCAGAGCCCCACCCACATAGCTCACCCCGCCCCCTGCCAACACAGCCCCGCCCAAGTCCACCCACCCCAAGCCCCGCCCACACAGCCATTCCAGTGTCCCATTACTTGGCTATTTCTCCCCATTTACTGTAGACACTGTTCAAATCTGTGTGCATACTGTTTTATGCTTTAGTTCTACAATGATTACAGGCAGTTGGATTTAATTTACAACTTTTATTTCAAACATTATAGCCCAAACACTGAAACATTTACTAAACCTAAACAAAGCAATAGTCTTACAATGAAAACAGACTTGGCATTAAAGCTTCTCTACTTTTGAAACTCACATTCAATGAAACAGCATTGAAACCCACATTCAAAGAAAATGCATCTGGCCAGTGGCAGGTTATTTACCTTTGAACTGTTTTCAACAATAGGCTCCTTGCACACCGTTAGGGCCATGCAAAAGTTATTAGATTTACCTGATTGAATTGCCTGTTGCCATCAAAGAATAAATTGCCTATGTTAAATTAAAAAAATGGTAAGCTGGTATATTGCAATAGAAAATGGATGACAAGCTGAAAAACAGGTTCATAGTTATTAGGCATCTCATCCAAAGGAGGGCATCCTGAGGACTGCAGCATACAAATGTATATGCTGTAGGAATAGAACCTCAAGCCTTTACATTAAGATGCAAGTATTCTACTTGTGGTGCTACTAACATAGCTTTAAAACGTTATACCACAATAGAGATACCATTTGCTAAACAAAACAGTTGCACATTGTAAATAGACTTGGCATGAGCAGCAGTGGACTTAGCTTCCCTTAAAACTCACAGTTCCTTGAAAATGCACTTGAAAATTCCACCTGTTAACTTGGGCATTTCACTTTCTCACAAACATACCACACCCTCAAGGCCTCAACCTTAGTGCAAGAAATCTGGACAAAGCCTAAAATAAATAGGGACAGATTATAAATATGGCTCTCAGAAACTTAGAAAATTACAAGAGTAACAGGATTTGTGTTGGTATGCATTTTCTAAATGACATCTAAAACTGAAATGTCTCATTTAGCAACTTCAATCCTTTTAGGAGGAATATGGGGCAAAAAATCTGGACAGCTGAGGGGTATGCTACCTCCCTCTAATACACACACCAAATAATTCTGGTCAGACAAATTAGTTCTGGGAAGGTTGCACTGAATGGCACCGTGCTTGAGCTGAAGTGGGTGAAATCCTGGTAGCCAGTGATAACTGATCTCAGCATTGTGGAGCATTAAAGCATTTTTAGCAGAGCATTGTTTCATCACTACCTATTGTGTTTGCACATAAGCTGTAGTTATTTTAAACATTTGCCTTTTTTGATTACTACAGAGGACATTTACCCACCAGAGCTATTGTGTTTTGACTTCAGTGTGGAGCTAGTTGTTGCAGGGCTTGGCTTTTAAATAAGGTAGCAATGCTTATTTACCATATACCATTAAAGCCACCCTGACCCAACTACAACTGTACTAACACACAGACACTGCTATAAGACACTGGTCTGCAATAAAATGTAATGAGCTTCTGAAAATACTGTAATCCTGTCCTTTTATTACAATGACTATAAAATACTTCGAAATAAGGTAAAAAAAGCTCATAATCTTAGACCGACAAAACTACTTTTCCACACTTCAAAATAATAAAATCAAACCCTCAGAAATTTTGGAAAGGTATCTCTACTTAACCCCAGCAAACCAGATACCCCTACCCCAGACCCAAACGCTCCTGACCAAGACTTGGCTACCCAATTTAACTCTTTTCATTGAATCCATTTCCAAATTAACGCCATCTTTCTCTAAGACCACTACACTGCTACTACTTCCTCATTCCCATCTACTAACTCCCATCCCTCCACTCCTCCTACTACTTCATCAGCTTCATCTGCCCCTAATTCTCCTCTTCACACTCCTTTTTCTCATTTAAACCTATACCCAACTTCTACTATAAAGAAATTCCTTATGAAACTGAAGCCATGCACCAATGCTCCTGATAACATCCCTTCTTACTTTCTTGGCAAAGCTGCTGAAGCAATCGCTTACCCTATTAGCATTTTAATCAACTGCTCTATCCAAGAATGTATAGTACCCCAAGTCTGGAAAAGGGCCTTTATCATACCTCTACATAAAAGGTGGCAACAACAACAATGTTACTAATTTCCGCCCCATCGCTATTCTGTCCCCATCTCTAAACTCCTAGAAAAGTGTATCCAACTACAACTCCTTCCACATCTCTTAGATAATCACCTACTAACTCCCACACATGGAGTCAGACAACATCATAGCATTATGACCGCCTCCTCTCCTTCCTTGAAACTGTAAATAAAGCCCACGACTCTGGCCAAATTGTTTCTACCCTACTACTCGACCTCTCTAAGGCCTTTGACACACTCTCACAGCCTGCTACTAACTAAACTTTACCCATCTCCCTCCTCCTTGGAACTGGTTCTCCAGCTACTTATCTAACAGATCTCAAGCAGTCAAATGGAAAAAGACCACCTCCTCATTTCTAAATACTCCTACTGGGGTACCCCAGGGCTCTATACAGAGTCCCCTTCTCTTAAATATATTTATAAATGATTTCAACTCTATCCCATTCTCAGACATCATCCAATATGCCGATGATTCTGCTATTATCTGCGCTGCCACCTCTATCCCCTCACTCCTAAAACTGACTCAAGATGCTTTTACAACAACTGAGTAATGGATGAAAAGGAATCACCTAGCACTCAGTGCCTCTAAAACCAAATTAATGTTATTCATCCCCTCTAAGGCAACTTCTTTCAATATAAACACATTCCACATCTCTAGACAAAATAATCTACCCCTGGAACTGGTGTCAGAGACCAAGTTACTTGGGGTCCAAATTGATACCAGCTCAAATTCAACTCCCACCTACAGTTAAATATCAAGAAAACCCGGTATGCTTTACCGACAAAATCATTACCTTACACCTGCTACCAAAATCACCCTCTACCTCATTTCTTATCCTCTCCCTTCTCTATGGAGCTCCACTCCTAACTAATCTACAGACCTCCAACACAACTTTCCTCTTGCTACAACAAAATTGCCAAGTTCGCTACCAACCACAAGTCCTCCACCCACCACTGTTCCTCTCTCCAAAAACTAAAAATGGCTAGAGCTACCCAGTTCTCACATATACTCAACTAAATCTTGCACATAAGCTCATTTTCAACCCCTCCCTTTGTCCCTCCCTTTCATCAGCCTTTAAAATGCACCTTCCTGCAAGAGTATCAAGATCCAACAATCAAAATCTATTAGAAGTATATAAACCAACTAGTCCCCCAGGCAATTTCAGTGCTTTTGTGCTAAATTTCCCTTTAGTCTGTATTACCTATTAATTTCATCACTAGATTGTACTCGCTCTAGTTGTATTATTTTCAAATTGTTATTTCTTGTATGATTAACTTCTGTGTAATTGTATAATTTGTATATCTATTAATAACCTACTTAGTTTTGGAGCTTTTCTCCCCAGGACTCCATTGAAAACGGGTTAATTTGGCCCAATGGACTATCCTGGCAAACCAACTGCAAATAAAATAAATAAAACTGTCATATGCATTTCAATACCCAAGGCTTATACATTATCTAGTCATGTAAATATTCTCTGCATGGCAACAACGAAAAGGCTTTCAATGCTGGTAATTCTTTAACAATATACTTACTAAAGCTTACTTGCATCTTACAATATCCGACAAGCTTACTAAAGCTTACTTGCATCTTACAATCTCCGACAAGCTTACCTGATGTTCATTAAACCATGGCTACTTAGAGCAACAGGGCACTGTGACAGCATACAGTTCCAGAATAAGAAGCATAAATCAACAGTACAAAAATCTGATAGAAAACCAGAACATTTTGCAAAATCAAGGACAGATGAAAAGCCACGGTCGATTTGTGATCTACTTTGGATGGGGAATACTCTGCACATTTACACTGCATAACTGCTTCTTGCCTTCCATGGACACATCCAGAGCCACTACAATGGGGAGAGTGGGGTGCAATAAGTATGTCACAATTTGAAATGTCTCTGGCTGACAGTGATGGCTCTGACACTCATGCCTCTCAACTTCAGAGCAAGAAATCTGGACAAAGCCATACATAGAACTAGAAGTGTGACAAGCCTAAAAATAAGGCCAATTTTTAAATATTGCTCTTATAACTTAAATAGAACAGGTAGATCTTGCATTAGTACAAGTTTTCTGAAGGGTATGAAATCTGAAACTCAAATGTCTGCCATTATTTTCTAACTTCAATCTTTAATGACTTGCCACTAATTTGCCAGAAAAACACAATTTTATGAAAACGGACCAAAATGTGATGCAAAATACCTGTCAAAAGGGACACCTTTTAATATTAACAGTTAACTTGAAGCAGCTAACAAAATAAGAGCATCCACATGCATTTCTGAAATAGAGGTAATCTATAAGTGATCATTACAGTTATATATAATTGTAAACCCTCACATTTTCTTCCAAAATTGCCATTTTGGAGGAGGGATTATTAGGGAGAGCAACATTTTGAGCCAGAATTGGGGACAATTGAGATGTTTGGATATTCCTAATCTACAAAGTGATTTGCACGCACTCTCAACCTCTTAATGCAGGAAATCTGAACAAGGCCAAATATATTGGGGAACATACAAACACTACTAAAAATTGCTCTTGTATAAACGTAAAGACAGTCTTGCATTAGCATGCATTTTCTGAAGGTTATGACATCTGAAACTCAATGTCTGTCATTTAATGGCTTCATTCCTAAATAATTTGCTAGAAAATCACATATTTGAGAACAAACCAAAATAAGCAGCAAATATCTATTCATTCTGCAAAGATATGGACAACTGAGAGGTATAGTTCAACCGGGCTGTCTGAGCTTGCTACCCCTCACAAAATCATGGTCAAATGGAGCCTCCCCCTGCAGCCATTCCAATGTCCCATTTATCATAAACACTAATGTGCATACTGCTTTACTTCTGCGATGATTTAGGATTTCATTTGAAAGTTTTATTTTGCATTTTACAGCACAAACCCTAATACATATCTGTTAAAGCAATGCAGTCTCACAATGAAAATAGACCAACATTAAAACTTCTCTGCTCTTGAAACTCGCATGCATTGAAACAGCACTGAAACCCACTTTACATTTTGCCAATGGCAAATATTAACTCTGGGCTGTCTACAAAATCATAGGCCCCTCGAACATAACATACACATGCTCTTCGATACACCTGCCTGACTATTACATTATATTCCTTGTACAATACAGTACAGTTGTTAGAGGGCATTTTAAATTTATTGTTTTGAACATTTTTCCAGTAAACAAAAAAACAAAAAGCATCCACTAATGACAAAACTGCCCAATTCAGAACATTTCCATCATAAGTCTACTCAAGTCCACCAGTATCAGTAAAAACATATACACAATCTCTGAAGTAGTAAACTCCACATTGAAAAAAATTGTAACTAATAAAGAGGTTGAAAGTGCCTGTTACTCTTGAAGAATAAATTGCTTTTGTTGCATGCAATAAAAAAATGAAAAGCTAGTAATACCGCAATAGGGAATGGATAGCAAACTGTTAACAGGTTCATAGTTACTAGGTATCTTTGCCAAAAAGACTGCAGCATCCACCCCCTTTACAACACAATACAGAATCAGCAATGCATTTACCTACTGTGGGAGTAGAACCCACAGCCTTCAGCATCTAAAGCAAGTACATTATCTGTTGTGCTATTAATGCGAGCAGACTAAACACAAGCAGCACTAAACTTTTGCTCCCCTGCAGCTCTCAGCTCCTTGTAAAATCTACTCCGACAGCCAGCTGTATCTCTGAACTTTTAAGCACAAGAAATCTGGAAAAAGCCAAAATTTATTGGGGGACAAAAGGCCAAAACCAGGGACACATTTTAAACATTGCTTGTATAATGTTTGAAAGTAGCTAGAATAAAATGCTGCGTTACCACCATACATTTCACTGCCACGTCTTGAACCCAGGGGACCCCGTGCAAAACAGTCAGAGCAACATACCACTACGCCAAATAAACTGTTTTGTGAAAGAGGAAGACTGAAACTTAAATAGCTACCATTTAGTGAATTCAGTTCTCACCATAGCACAGCTGTCAGCCTCTTAGCACAAAAGACCTGAACAAAGCCAATAATGGGTGACTACTACAACCACCAAACATTCAGTGAATTCAGTTCTCACCATAGCTCTCAACCTCTTAGCAAATAACACCCGGACAAAGCCAGTAATGGGAGAATATAGCCCCAAACATATTCAGTGAAATCAGTTCTTACCATAGCTCTCAACATTAGCAAAATCCTGGATGAAGCCAATAAATACCTGAACAAAGCCAATACTGGGTGAATACAGCCCTCAAACATATTCAGTGAATTCAGTTCTTACCATAACTCTCAACCCTAGCACAAAACCTGGACGAAGCCAATAATGGGGGGGGGGATACAGTCCCAAACACAGGGATACATTTCAAATATCCATCTTGTACACTTAGAAAATTGCTAAAATAAAAGCTTTTGTTAACATACACTTTCTGAAGAATATGAAGTCTGACAAGTGTGTCCATTTTTTTTAACTTTTGTTAACCAGGAAAGTCTGACTTTGAAAAAAAAAAAAGCTAAGTTTTAGCAGAGGCCCAGGGAGAAACACTCCAGACAGCCAAGAATAAAACCAGAGAACATGTAGCTGTCAGGCAACAAGGACACAAATGCAGAAACCACAGATTTTATGAGGAACAGAAAAAGTATGAGGGAAAATCCTGCAACATTTTCACAAATGGTGGTGGGTAGGGAATTCAGGCTCTTGCCACTTGGGCCCAAGGTACAGGGTTCAAGCCTTATTCACTACCCACCACCGGGTCCCGGCCGCTCCCATCTTCTCTCTTTCTGAGTGCTGCAGCTTGCTAGGTCCCGCCTGTGTGAGTTCCCGCTCACAAACCTTAAACTGACAACGATGATGTCAGCACGCCTGCGACTGGACTCCTTCTTAAAGGAGAATGTGCGTAAAAAAAAAAAAAAAAAATTTTTTTTTTAATTATCTAGCCGCAGCCGATTCCAGGGGGGTGCAAGTGCACCCCCTTGCACCTGCCTGCGGGCACCCTTGATGTAGGAATAATGTAGTCAGTTAGATGCATGCATTTCTGTTTGGTGGCATACATATATTAAAGCGTTAAGCTGTTCTCAGCTAAATTATGGCATTTGTGTGTATGTAACATGCTGGTACAGCTTGAGAAAAATGCTGATAAGAATAAGTTCAATGTTCAGTGTTTAATGCAAGCTTCAAGGACTACAGATAAGGACGCAAGTGTGAGGAAGGAACCGAGTTGGAGGCAAAAACAACTTACTGAACTGTCACGTAATTCACCTTGAATTGCTCCTACAGTACTTATCACCTTGATACAGCACTCTTGTTATAGATAGTACCCCAAAAAGGCAAACCCCATTTCTCGGTCACCCACATCCCCCGGAATCTCTTTTAAAGTTTTTTGTCTATTCCTTCTAGCATGTCGAGGGATCAGTTGCTAGTGTCCTCTCCTGCTCAGCTGGTGAACCTGGGAATATTGAGGCAATGTTACAATTGCCTCATGTACACAGACAACCCTCTCCTCCTCCCACAAAACACAAATACATGCGAGAGATGCAACTATACGGCCAAACTGGAGGCTGAGCTCTCTCAACATAGGACTGGCAAGACCAGACAGGAAGAGAAGGTTACCACACACACTATAGACCCAGTCTCACATAGTACCATCACAACCTCAAATCATACACATAAACACACAAAGACATACTCGGAGGCTCTGATCAAAAATCTACCAAAACAGCAGAGGCCACCAAAGCAGACACCCAAACAACTACCACCTCAGAACACAACACCTGCAACACATAGACCTCACAGTCAGAGTGTCAAACAGTCACAGCCCTTAAGGCCAAACACAATGCCAGACACACTAGTCATTGGTGACTCCATAGTCAGACACACTGACGTCCCGCTCACCAGACTGAGTAAGGAGAGGGTTACAGTAAGCTGCCTGTCAAGCGCTAGAATCTGCCACATAACGCAAGCACTCAGGTCTCTCAACAGCAGGTACAAATACGACTCAGTCATTGTCCACGCTGGTGTAAACGACCTGAGACTTACCTCCTTGGACTACATGAAAAGAGACATTGAGGAACTCTCTGATTATGTAGCCCAGGCAGGTATGACCCTGACCTTGAGCAGTATCCTACCTTCACCAAGAATGATGCCACAATACAGAGATAAGATGATCAGCTTTAACAATTGGCTTAAACTCTGGTGTCATTCAAAGGGGATCCAATGTCTGTCTGCCTGGGATGACATGCTGGACAAGCCACGCTGCTCAAGGGATGGCTTGCACCTGTCACCCCTGGGTTTCTGGATATTGGCAAAGGCTCTTGCCACCCCCATAGTGCCTTTTTTAGGCAAGGCTCAAATTCTAAACCTACCACCCTAGAACACAAAAATGGAAAAAAACTAAGGGTAATGCTGCTCAATGCCAGAAGTCTCAATCTCAAAATGCACGCACTCGAGGCCCTTCTCAGTATGGAGAACATCGATGTCTGTGCTGTGACAGAAACCTGGTTCAAGGCTCCTGAGAGCACCCCAGCACTATCAGGTTTTACCTCATATCATGCGTTCCGGCCCCAAAATCCGGACAATACCAAGAAAGGAGGGGGGGTATCCATATTCATCAAGGACACCCACACCTCAAGATTGGTGGCAACGCACAATGCATCGGAGACCATCCAGGTGCAATTAACCATAGGCAAGACTGCTCTGCAAATTGTAGCATGTTACAGGCCACCTCACAAACTCAGGAACCTCACATGGCTTTCCTGAAAACACTGGAGGGGATAAATGTATCTCCAAACACCATCATACTAGGTGACTTCAATTACCCTAATATAGACTGGGAACACTACTCAAGCCCAAACACCCTAGCCCAAAAGTTCCTGGAATTCATAAACTCAAATGCCATGGAACAACTAGTCACCATCCCCACAAGAGGAGAAAACATACTTGATCTCATCATCATGAACATGGGAGCACAATGTTCAACACCGAAGTATACCCTCACTGGTGAGATCAGATCACAAACTAATCTCGCTGGAGGTCCTCATCCCACCCCACCTGAAATAAAAAGACCACAGTAAAGAACTTCTGAAAGCCGACTTCACACTTCTAAAGACTAGTGTGGTCTCCTTTAAGGCCCCGAGCCGGAAAACAGTACCCAAGCCGCTGAATCACTTACAAATGCCTTCTACCAGCACCTACAGGACTGCATGGATAAGGCAATCCCAAGCAAAACAAAGACTCTTTGTACCAAAGGCAAGCGTCCAGTCTGGTGGACCCCAGCCATAAACAAACTCTACAACAAAAGGAGGAAGCTACTACAAGATAGAGCAAAATCCTTAAAAGGTAAGACACCTTTGATCACTACAAGTAAAAACTAAGAGCTCTCATAAAATCATCCAAAGCAAACTTTGAGAGAAAAATAGCTAAAGACTCAAAAGACAATCATAAGGCCTTCTTTAGCTATGTTAGAAACCTGGGAGGAAACTCCCAGATATGCTCAGAACTAGTTCAAAATGATGTGAAGATTACTGATCCTACAGACATTGCCAACATACTGGCTGACAGGTTCAGTGCAAACTTCTCCCCCAAAAGGAGAGATATCTATACCAAACGATTGCAGCCCCCAAACATCTCTAACGCCCAAGTGAGAACTGCTCTCTCCAAAGCAAAAACACAGCATCCATGGGACCTGATGGTGTCCCCGGCTGTGTGCTCCACGAACTCAACGAGGAATTAAACCCACAGCTAGGACAGCTGTTTAATCATAGTCTCACCTCTGGATACGCACCCAGGAGTGGCGCACCGCGACAGTGGTCCCACTTCATAAAGGCGGTGCCTCCACTGACCCTGGAAATTACCGCCCATTAGCTTGACAAGCCTTATCTGCAAAGCCATGGAGAGGATCATAATGGATCTCATAAATAAAGACAAAAGGAATTTGCAGACTTTGGATCCAACCCAGTTTGGCTTTGTCAAAGGCAGATCATGCCTTTTAAACTTGGTTGACTTTTTCAAACAGTCACCAAAGCCATTGATGAGGGAAAGGCAGTCCATACAGCCTACCTCGATCTGGCTTAAAGCCTTCGATACAATACCCCACTCGGGTATCATTGAAAAACTCATCAGCTTAAATGTTAACCCATACATCACAAGATGGGTTGCAAACTGGCTGAGTGACAGAACCCACAGGGTCAGAGTTGCTGGCGCCATGTCAGACTCAAAGCCTGTCACAAGTGGTGTCCCACAGGGCTCAGTCCTGGGCCCACTCTTGTTTGGCATCTACTTTTCCAAGTACAAGCAAACACAGGAGGGTTATGGCTGACAAAGTTTGCAGATGACTGCAAACTGGCTGTAGTCGAAAACACATCTGACACAGATATCCTTCAGAAGGGTCTCACAGAAACGGATAACTGGTGCCAGAGCCATGGCCTAAAGTTAAATGCCAAAAAATGCATAGTCATACCCTTCGGGAAAGACAAGGTTACCCCTAGCTACCATATAGGTGGCAATCCACTGAGCACAGAAGAAGTTATCAGGGACCTGGGGACCCAGGTTGACAGTAGCCTGTCATTCGACACCCATGTAGCTAAAATAGTTAGGAAGACCTTCTACATTGCCCACCTTATCATGAAGGGATTCACATCTAGATCAAGGGAGGTCATAGTTTCCCTATACTCATCACTCATCAGACCAATGATTGAGTAGAATGCCCCATTCGGAATGTATCTGACCCGACACTTGCAGCAGCTGGAGAGGCCACAAAAGTTCCTCACCAAAAGGATAAAGGGTCTCAAAAATCTGTCCTATGCTGCCCGACTGAAAGAACTTCAGCTCTATTCAGTCGCTTACCACTTGCTCAGAGGCGACCTGTGCCTGACATACAAGGCCATGTCAAACCCAGATTTGATGAATATGCTTCACCTCAAAAAATCTAGATCCGTCAGAGCCACAAGGGCGGGAGACTTAAACCTCGACACGGCTATTAATAGGACGTGCTGGAGGGATAGATTCATCACCCAAAGACTCCCTATGCTGTGGAACAAAATCCCGGTATATGTGAGGAAGAGCACCTCGCTGGCCTTGTTCAAGAGAAATCTTGACCAATGGATGGGAGATCGCAGATATACCCCAGGGATTACCTCAGTGTCACTGCTCGACAGAGGCACAGCAAAATAATGGGTATAGTTCCCCATACTAAAGGGGTGGCGTAAGCCACAAAACTATGGGCTAGGCTTGTAAATGCCCTCGGGCAGATAGCCTAGTATAAACCTATGAACCTATGAAAGGAGCTAATTAACAGACTGCATGACTTCATCAAAAGACTACTTTCACACAGAAACATTCTCAAACAAGAAAGACTCCCTAAAACTTTAATAGATTGTATGACATCAGAAAATACCAAAGTAATGACTTTGAGAGTTCCCAAAAGACTGCTTTCATAAGAATGTATATATGTGAGATGTAATCTGATTTCTTGTTAGAGCTGTTTACTGGAGAATACCTTTCATGTTGTATGAGAAGAAAACTTGAAGAGAGTAAAACCTGCAAAGTGTACATTATTGTACGTGTCATCTGTTATATAGACAAGTTATTAGTTTCTGCGCAAGAAAGATAATAATATTCTGCTGAAAAGGTTAATAATCTGCAAAATTTATGTGCAATAACCAGACTTTTATTTTACAAGGCACTAAGAATAGGCACTAACACAAAAGTTGCAGTTGGCAGTATCAGTAAGAAAAGGCAAGACTAGCATTCCATCATTCATTTTAAATAACTTTTCAATGGTGAGCCTTGCCTGTATCTGAACACATGTGGTGTGGTGCTTGTGCCTTGTATAAGGTTACTTCAGTAAAAGTGCAGTAACTAACATTTATGTACGTGATTGAGTCCTGAATAGGATCACTTCAGTTTCCAGCAGTTTGCAGCAGTACATTTACCCAGATGTCTGAATCCAGAGAAGGACTGCAGGGCAGGAAGTAAGCAGTGCCATAAATTCTTCAGGTTAATGATGCTTCAAGTTCAAATTTGCCAGTGCCAGTTTCATTTCACCAGCTTTTCAGGTAACTACAGAAGTTTTCAAGCCATCTACAACAAGCAGCGTGGCCAACTGTCTCTGTGGACTTTGGTATGCAAATTTTTGTGGTTATATAATAACATGAATGCCATAAATCAGGCTAGTAGAAATGTAAACAGAACTTTACTCTAGATGTGTCAGACAGACCAGATAAAATATGGCAAAGATGAAGACATTGGTATGACCAGCATATTAGCAAATGTAAAACCTTATTAGGACAAGTAGATATACATGCATTGAGTAACTAAATGGGTAGAAACATTTGACTGGTACATTCAGCAGAAAAATGTTTGGTTTGACAGAAAATGTTTATTGTGTGAATCATATGAAACTGCTTTCTGTGTACAATGCCATAAAAATACTGTGCTGACCATTGTTAGCAAATTAACTTGCAAAGAAACATCTTCTGATAGTACATTGTATCCTGACACCAAACAATTTTGCTCTATCACTACGTTAATTTCAGAGTTAGAACGACTGTCAAGTCACTTGCTGGCAGAATCTCCTGTAGATCTTATTACACCTTTTAAAAAGTACGTAGAACAATGGAATGAAGCTGCTACGCAAAAAAAACAAAAAAACAAAAAACAGAAAAGGACAGGGATGAGGCTTGTAATAAATTGACAGAAGAGGTTAATAAATTCCTGAGGGACAGACAGGGTGAGTTTAGGGAATTTAAAGATGCCATGCAAAAGATGTGTCAAAAGTGCATAGGGACTTTTCAAGAGACTCATCTTTTGATTGCAAAGTGTCATAAAGCCGGTAAAAAAATTAGAAAACAAAATTTCGGACCTTAAACAGTGTTTACAAGATAAGAAGGATGACTTGCAAATTGGTCTCTGTCAATTCAGCTAAAACACAACTTTAATAGCTCAGTTTAAGGAGGAACTAGAAAAGGTTAAGCCAGTTCAAATCACAGAACAGGGAACTACAGCTGATCTGTATACACAGTCCAGAGTGTTACAAAGTTTACCACAGTGGAATGATAAAAAAAGGCATATTTTAAAACATGCTTGCATTTAAAGAGTTGGTAGCATACACTGCAGGATCTGATGTGTGGACAGATGCATTACGTAGATGTTTCTGGATTTTTAACTGAATGAAAGTTTTAAAACATTTGGAAATAAACAGTAAAGTAGGAGGTATGACAGCTGTTCTAATGGGATATACGCAAGGGCAGCCTCTCACAGCTAATGTTAGTTAATTTCAAAAACATCATCTCAGATAAATTAATGGAACAGAGTGACCACTTTCAGCTTGCCTTTCAGATCATATATCAAAGGTCAGACAGAGACATGCAAAAAACAGAAGTACAGAGACAATTAATACATTGCTTCTTAGAGCAATTAAAAGGGGTCCCAAGGGATATTAAATGCATTTATGAAGAAATTTCAAATACCCTCACTAACATGGTACAAAAATTAATGAAGAGACGGACTATGGCCGATGATGGGGCATTATACTCACACCATATCTTTGCACTAGCAGAAGGGGGTGAGCTATCTGAAGTAGTTAGTGAAGTAAAAAGCCATGGAAAGCAATGGTGGTGAGACCAACCACACGCAGAGAGAGCTGCATCAGCACCTGCAGCTCCTGCTTCTGTATCCCAGCACCGGGATCAAATACAGGTAATGAAAAAAGGACAAAACATGCTTTTTCTGTAAAAAGATAGGGCATGTTAAGGACGATTGTGATCATTACAAGGCTTGGTGTGAAAAAAGGAATAACAGGGTGCGTTTCCAAAAACAGAACCAAAGCATTCACAAGATAAGTCAAAGAAACAAGGCAGTGTGTAGCGACCTCATAATATTGCTAAAGACAGCTATAAGGGTCATCAGTACACAGGAAAAGGGGAAGTATGATGGGCCATGGTATATGGTTCAAATAGATTATGCTGGTCCCTTGCCAACAACAAAGTGGGGGTATAGATACCTGCTAGTAGTAGTGGACAGCTTTTCAAAATGGGTAGAAGCAATTCCTACTAAAACTTATGACAGCAAAGGCAACAAGCAGAAGCTTTATGGAAAAATATTTTCTGTCATTGGGGATGGCCAAGAATTATTGAATCAGACAATGGCCCACAGTTTGTTAGTGACCTAATAAAGCAAATGTGTAACCTGTTAGGAATTCAGCAAAGATTTCATGTGCCTTATCACCCACAGTCAAACGAAATTGTAGAGCGAATGGATCATGCACTCAAGGAGCGTCTTAAAAAAGCATGTTTGGAAAAAAGAAATGTATGGATGCAACATTTGCCAGGCATACTTATGGGCATAAGGGCAACATCTAACTGTAAGACAGGAATATCTCCTTATGAGATTATGACAGGGAGAAAAATGCCATTACAGTTACCTTTTGATCCTGATATACCAGATGGTCGAACTATGTTAGACATCAGTAAGCATCAATAATCGCTAAAACAACTTACAGAAATATGTGACTTCAATGCAAGAGAGCAAGCTTTCCACTTACGGAAAATGGTCCCAATATTACCACTAGAAGAAAACCTTCCCTATGTAACAAAGGTATTAGTAAAAATGTTTCAGATGGAAGGACCATGGGATAGCAATTGGCAGGGATCTTTTGAAGTGGTGGAACAAATAGGTCCATTGGTGTACAAAATAAAAGGTAAAAAAGAAAACCAAAACAGTGTTAGTGCATAAAGGTCAAATGAGAGTAATCAAAAGCAGTAAAGAGACAGAGTCAGAAAAGTGGCACGCATGTATTTTCTTTTCAGAAAATGAAACTGAAGCTGCCTAGAGTGCACCTGTTTGAAATACAGAAGAGCAAAAGGCAGACCACAACAGATATACATGATGTAAATACCTCTTCTCTTGCACGTGTGTTAGTTAAGCCAGTATCTCTTTTGTTCTTTACAATTTTTTATAATTGTACAATAGCACCAGGAAAAGCAGAAACTCCAGCAGAACAAATATACAAAATTAATGTTATTAATATAATGCTGTACTGGGTAATTGCTACAAAAAATAGAACTCAAAGTAATTTTTTTTTGTCCAGGGGGACAAAGGCATTGTATTGGAGATCTTTCTTTTGACCAAGACACTACATTTTGGAAGACTGTAAGAGGAGAGAGATATGTCCAGTTCTTGCAAAATGAAGTAAATGTGTCATTACAAAATTATACTGCTTAAAAATGTTGAGTACAAGAAAGGGAAAAGACACCTCTTCAGTTTTATATTGAATGTAAAATGGTATTGCAAAAGGTTCTGAAATAAAATGAGTGGAAGGGAATATAGTGGTCTGTATTAATGATTCAGAAATTATTGGAAGACATCTTTGGTCGGCTATTGTCAGAACTTTTAATAATAATCCCAAAGCCAAGTTTGATCAAGTAATCAGGGTGCCATCAACATGTACAGTAGTGGGGCAAAACTACCAAAAAACAGTAATACATTTTAATATTTCATTTCCTCCTGACACTACTGGATGTAGGAGATGGAGAGCTTGGTATGGCACATTGTTAAGGGGGCTAGGAACAGGCCTAGGTAGCTTAAATTCAATTGACTTAGAAATACTAGCAAACAGATTAAAACTGACAAGCCAGGATATTTCACAAATAGTACATTTAAAGGTACAATGATTACTTACAATATGGACATCACAAAAAAGACATATGAACTTTCAAAATCAATTTTTATGACACTATAATGACTTCTTAATTAGTAAATTAGGGTTTGACGTTAATGTCACTAAATTTGTGGATTGGACTAAATGTACTTTGAATTTAATTTTTTTGTATTTGTACATACAGAGACTGCAAAGTAAATTGATATCTAGTACTGAATACCTGTGGAGAACTATGTTTGAAAAATGGATCCTAAGTACTAACTGGATTGAAATACATGGGCGGTAAACAGTCTGCACAAATACATATTGTACAGGAAAAGTTATACATTATAATGTAACACGTTCAAAGGTAATGTGTCAAGTTATAGTTTTACCACTAGTTTTTGGACCACCATTCTATCTGTACCAGTACTGGTTACACCATTTAGAAGGAAATTATATTGATTTACAGAATAAAACGTATGTGTTCATTCCAGTAAACAAAGTGACAGTGCCTTTTCAATGGAATCCACAAACATTGTGAATAATTAATGTAGATTCTTCATTATGACCATGACCACTACATAAAGTCATAAGTGAAGGTAAACAGTTAATTCAGCAATTGCAAAAGGTTAATAAAACAATCCTAAGTCATGAATTAAATTCTGTAATTGTAAAAAATAAGTTAATTAAATTAGCAAAAAAAAAAGAAAAAAGTTATTAGACTGGATCATTCATCCAATTTTAGTAGTAATGTTTGTTATCATTGTGTTAACCATATGGAATTGTGTGTTAAGTGTTAACTTGCCGTAAGAAAAGA
Organism: Protopterus annectens; assembly: GCF_019279795.1. Taxonomy (NCBI): domain Eukaryota; kingdom Metazoa; phylum Chordata; order Ceratodontiformes; family Protopteridae; genus Protopterus; species Protopterus annectens. The sequence goes on from NC_056732.1 coordinate 118,454,321, forward strand.
AAACTAAAGGTTTTGTTTCTCAATGTGTTTCTAGTTAATAGCAATAAAAATTATGACTTGATTAAAGAGTACATACTAATGTAGGCTGTTTTATATTTAAAAATAAAAACACTGGGAATTGTTAGATATATATTTAGAGATTTATAAATGCATGTACACCTGTTTGCTAGTTAGATGCATATACTTTGGTTACTATAATATATGTAGGAATAATATAGTCAGTTAGATGCACGCATTTCTGTTTGCTGGCATACATACATTAAAGGGTTAAACTGTTCTCAGCTAAATGACAGCATTTGTGTGTATGTAACATGCTGGCATAGCTTGAGAAAAATGCTGATAAGGATAAGCTGAATGTTCAATGTTTAATGCAAGTTTCAAGGATTACAGATAAGGATGCAGGTGTGAGGAAGGAACTGAGTTGGAGGCAAAAACAACTTACTGAACTGTCATGTAATTCATCTTGAAACAAGTGCACAAATGAGCTTATTAACAGACTGCATGACATTATCAAAAGACTGCTTTCACACAGAAACATTCTCAAACAGGAAAGACTTCTTAAAAGTTTAATGTCATCGGAAAATACCAAAGTAATGGCGTGGCCAAGGATGAACACAGGATAGCAGCAGATTTCTTCAGCTCCACCAATTTCATTACACTGACAGGAATTAATTACTTAAAAAATTAATTTTTGAAGTAATTTTCTTTCTAAA